>NC_068357.1:116105364-116197184 GCF_020536995.1 Dreissena polymorpha
AAAAATAAATATACTAGACATCCCTAATTTTGGTAATAAATTGATCCAGTTTAGAAGGATGGGGGAGTCCACTAGGCATCAATGGGTTAATCATTGTGATTGTTATTGTCATAAATGTACATACCTTTATTTCAACATGCAATTTGGATGCGTATAAACCTAACTTAATTGTTTTGTATTTTCATGCAACATGTTTAGCCTCACTGTCAAAATGTAAGATAAATAAACTTCAAATACGCCATAGCTCTATACATTTTTTGCTAACTGAACGGGCACATTTTTTTCGTTTTCCGTTCTATGTATAAATGATTTATACACAAACATCCGTCTTTTTTAACTGTACGTGAATGACTTAATTTTAAGGCTTGACATTTAAATGACTAAAATCTATTGGTTCCCAGATTGGCCTATTTTAAAACTGTCCGAAAAGCAGAAATTTCGCATATTTAATGAGTGAACGAGATAAATGATTGCATTCAGAAGAACATACATTCACAAACTTGAGAGACTTTAATTTCTTTAAACAACCCAGGTATAAACAAACATGTATTCACGAAATTGAGTGATTTGAATTCCGTTAAACAACAGTGGGATCAAAAAAAGTTTACATCGATATAGCAAACCGATATTTTTTATACTGAAGACTTTTAATGAACGGTTAATTAAACAAGTCAGTGCATGAATGAATAATAACGAAAACTCAAAGAAGCGATCACTTAGAAGTTACATACTTCTACGTGCATTATCAAACAATGTGAAACAATAAATAGAAAGAAAGAATAATGTTTTAATAGTTTATCTTTAGCTGCGTTTTTTAAAACCGTATAACATTCAGGTAACGAAAACTGAGCCTTCATGTATGTTTTACGTTTCATTGTTTAAACGTTTTTCCCAGTTGCATTTATATATAAAACGAAATGTGTTTTTAGAAATGATCAGTGAAATTTTTGCGAAATTAAACATACTGTCGTTTAATCCTTCAGGGTAAGAAGTGTGTAAACGTGTATCCCATTTAAATTATAAAACACATATAGTATTAAATTGGCGCTGATCAGACTTTGTATTTTAAATGTAAGTTCTATATTTTGAAAACCAATATTTGGAACATCATAGCCATTTTAACTTAAATGTTTATATGCATTACTTTTTACATTGTATGAAGAATAACTGTATTGTATAGGCATTATGTCCGAAACAGGTATATACATAATCAGAACATCTATCAGAGTTCCCAATTGATAAACATACAAAATAACATCATATGTTCAGAACACGTATACAAAATAACATTTAGAATGTCACAAACAATGTTTCCATTTTATAATAAGAAGTTATTATACACTGGACAATCTTTGAAAACTGTTAATATGACAGCAAATGAAGAAACGTACGGGCATACGAACAGCCGTTACATGATGTTGTTATAATTGTATTTCTTAGTAAAGATAACTCAAAGAACTTATGTCCGTAATGGAATTAAATGGATGTTCCATTAGTTAGTATTGCTGGAAACGTACCATTACCGCCTAAAACAAGGAATGGCGTAATGGATTGTGTTATCTAACCAATTTATTGTTCATGTATTTAAATATATATATAATAATGTCACCACGCCAATATTATGTTTGCATTGCTATTTCTGTCAATTTGTAAAGTACACATACATTTTATGATTAATTGTTAAAATATCGAATGATGATATGATGCATTTTTTCTTTGCCATATCCTACTATTATGTTGCAATTCTAAATTACAAGGCATGTGAATTTTAAGAACCATTTTTGGTTGCTGTCGTCATTATGTGTGTATTTAGTTCTATGACTACGGGGATCGGTGTAATTTAATTTGCAATTCTTTGCTAGATGTACTCATTTTGAATCATTTGATCATTCATGACCAACCGTGAAAACTGAATACCCTGCTTTATTGTAAGTTGCGAAATACTATTTACCTTTTTAATTGTATAATCTAAATTAATCAACATATATATAGCATGTTCTATCTTTTATTAGAATATCCAGTTAACAACCAACTAAGGTTTATGCACAATACAGGTGCTTAAAGGGACCTTTTCACGTTTTGGTAAATTGACAAAATAAAACAAAATGTTTCAGATTCGCAAATTTTCATTGCAGTCATGATATTTGTGAGGAATTAGTAAAACTGAACATTTACCATGCTCTTAAATATCCATAATGTGCATCTTTTGACGATTTAAAAACCTGAACAGCGTTGCAACGCGAAACAATTGACTTATTTGGAGAGTTCTGTTGTTGTCGTTATATTTTGTGATACTATGAGGATTGCTCATAAAGTGTATAATATACAGCTGTCATTTTATGCGCACGGATGGCCGAGTGGTCTAAGCGTTAGACGTTTACTCCAGGGGTCAGTAATTCGAGCCAAGTTGAGGGTTTTCTTGCTTTAATTGTATTCTTGTTGTTGTTTTTTACTTGAGCTTTTTAGATCCAATGTTTACATTTATCACTATAAAGCATTCAATGACAGACTTCCATACATGCCAAAATCTGTGAAAAGGTCCCTTTAATAGCCACAGTGCGTCAAACAAAGAATAAAGAATCTTGATATAGCTATTAAACTTAAAAAATATGCATTCATACTTGCTGACAATATTTTTAATCAAATTAGAATAATACATTTATAGAAAATATGTATTACGTGTTGTATAATATGTTGTTGTTTTTCATATACATAATGTAGATGTATGTGTAGATTTTTAAAGTTGTTGCTAGAAGGATACTTAAAAAATAATGAGATTTGCTTTTATGAAATACAGATATAACTTAATTACTAACGCATTCTGTCAAAGTTTCGTCTTTATTCCTTTTCAAATCTAAGGGATATGAAAAAATAACAGCATATAATAATTGTACTTAATTGACTGCAATGTTCAAATGATTAACAGCCGCACGATGGAGTAAAACAATATTTAGAAAGATTAGTCCGTAAGCAGAGCACAGGTCATTGCGCGCATTGACATCCTACAGCAATGTCCATAATGTCAAATTTCCACATTGATCTAAGCGTTATCGGTAGAACGGAATTTGATGCCGTAAAATCGTCGTCAGGTTCTTTAACGCTTAAAACATTGATTTGATAGAAAACTGGGCGGCAACTGAAGAAACCAGCGTAGCAGGTCGACGATGAGCAGACGACTTCTTTAATAAAGCGCGGGTAATGCAATCTCCCTAAGTCCTTCCATCTATAGTTGGATTCACAGTGCCAGTCACTGGGTTTTGGGTAGCCGCACACCGATCGATCAGATGTTTGGTTGTTGTTGTTGTCTTCATTATGTGTGGGCATTCCTGCAGCATATCTTGCTCTATGATTTGAAAGGTAAAGTCTACTTGTTTCCAAATTAGAACCGACTCTGGACCTTATAAGCCTGGTTGCATGTGTTTCGGTGGTGCAAAGGTAGGAGAGTATGGCTGTTGAGACAACAGCAACCATGGTCTGAAAATAATCAGTATACACACATATCCAATATGAATTTGTAAGATAACAAGGTTTTTCCGCGATAAAAACACTTCATCAATTTGATCACGATGCGCCATAAATAAAAGACATCAATAACACGAGTTTTGTTATTGCAAGACCAATGCACAATCGACTAATAGACAACAAATAATATACACTATTGAGCATAAATTCACTTTGTGTTCGTTGTGCTTGATAGCAACAATAAGAGAATAATTAAATGATTTGCAGCTCATTGTTGAGAAGAATTTAAGTCATTTGTCTTGCCCTTATGGCTATACAATTCGATGTTGCTCATCGCTGGTACAGCATCGATTTCGTTCCCAAATAAATAAGTAAATTCTAAGAAGTAAACTAATTGTTTCTGTATTAAGGACGATTGTAAACAAAAACCACTTTTAGGTAGATAAATGTTCCAATATAATTGTCCCATGTGTTGAAGCTTTTTGTGAATAAAAATAAATTACAAAACGTGAAAAGACGATGACTGGGATTCAGTTAAAATTCGAAAGTGATGTCAGTTTCTTATTTTATTTTATGTTTAGGGGGGTCAAATTAAACAGGGATTTAATTTATTATTTAATAAGCATCGACTTTATTTCACAACAGAAACCTAAGGTAGTACACATTCAAACATTCCATCAGTTGAAATTCTTCACAAGACCATGTTAATGTGTGACATTCTAACGTTCATGTAACATTATAGTTTTCGTATAGAATAAACAATTTATTTCATATGAAAGTACGTTTTTTTAGTACGAATTCCATTTTTGTGCTCGTTATAAAGTTGTTGACATTCGTTACTTCTTTAATTATAAATTTTTCAAACAAAACCACGGGTTTCTGTTTTAACAATGTAGCTTATTTCCGATGTAATCATCACAATCATCATCATCATTAGTATTTTTATTTTTATTTTTGTTATTATTATTATTATTATTATTATTATTATTATTATTATTATTATTATTATTATTATTATTATCATTATTGTTATTATTAAAATCAAACTAACAAAATGTGTGTTTGCCAATGACATAGATCTTACCTTCATGATATGACTTATTATCCACATGGTCATTCAGTCGCTAAAGATGATGCCAACTTCCACATTGCCATCATTCACTATTTATACGTTAACGCCACCTCTTCCCTAGTAATCAGCATTTCATATGTTGATTATAGATGTCTGTAGACACCTATTACGGACACCTATTACGATGACTTCTCCTGTGACATCTGAGGAGCAAGTGTTATGTTCCAATACAATTGCAATGAGACACTTCGATGCGAAACTTTGAGCAAAAATCGTCTTGAAATTATTTTGCAATGAGATTAGCTAAGAAAAGAAACAAGCGTACGTATACTTTTTGTGCAAAAGAAAGGTACATATAGTTTGAAACACACGAATTCAGATCTTTCTATTGCAGTTTGCAATTAGTTCTGTTTTCTGCATTAATTAGTATCATGAATACGGCCCCCGAGAGATTATCTTTATATGGTTTTATTGTTTCTTGAATAAATAAGTATCGTGAATACGGCCCGCAAGAGGTTATCCTAATATAGTTTTACTCCAGTCGAGCATTATAACGGGAAATAGCAAGTTAATTGTGGAGACATTAATTAAAATGTATGGGCCTTTGGGAATTTTGTGTTAAAGGGATCTTTTCACGGTTTGGTAAATTGACAAAATTGAAAAAAAAAGATGTTTCAGATTCGCAAATTTTCGGTTAAGTTATGATATTTGTGAGGAAACAGTATAACTGAACATTTGCCATGGTCTAATATAGCCATAATATGCATCTTTTGACGATTTAAAAACGTAAAAATTATAAAGCGTTGCAACGCGAAACAATTCAATAATTTGTAGAGTTCTGTTGTTGTCGTTTAAATTTGTGAAACTACGAAGATTGCTTATATAACGTATACAATACGCAATTTATGTAGGCTTGGAAGGATAGCTCAGTTGGCTAATGCGTTTTCACTTCAGGATTCCGGGGGTCATTGGTTCGAGCCTTGCTGCGGGCTACTTTATTTTTCCTTTTTTAAATTTTATTATATAGTTTTTACTGGAGCTTTTAAAATTAAATGTTTACATTTATCAATATAAAGCATTTAATGACAAACTTCAAAACATGCCAAATTCTGTGAAAAGGCCCCTTTAAATGTTGGTAAGATGTTTCTTACTCCCCCACATTGAGTAGACCGTCATAGGCGGTGACCCAGTCTTATTCATGCGTGTACGTTTGTCGTGTACATGATTAAAGGGGCCTGTTCACGTTTTGGCAAATTGACAACATTAAAAAAATGTTTTAGATTCGCAAATTTTCGTTGTAGTAATGCTATTTATGAGAAATCAGTAATACTGAACATTTACAATGCTCTAAAATATCCATTATATGTATATTTTGACCATTTCAAAACTTGGAAAATATAAAGCGTTGCAACGCGAAACGATTAAATAATTTGAAGAGTTCTGTTGTTGTTGTTGTTATATTTTTGATACTACGAGGATTGCTTATATTAAGTACACAATACACCACTGATTGTATGAGCACGGATGGTCGACTGGTCTAAGCGATATACTTTTACTCTAGGGTCAGTGGTTCGAGCCCTGTTGACGGTTACTATTTTTCTTTCTTTAATTTCATTCTTGTTTTTTACTAGAGCTTTTTGGATCATATGTTTACATTTATCAATATAAAGCATTTAATGACAAACTTTAATACATGCCTAAATCTGTGAAAAATTCCCATTAAATTGTACCATGCATTTGTTTTGTGTCTACCTTTTTGGTTTCCTGACATATTATTAAGAACTGTATTTTATAATCAGAACTTTTTCCCGGCTAATGCAGCCGAAATTTAAATTTATGTGTATTTGTCTAGTGTATATTTACACGTACTTAATAGTCCATGATTGCTCGACACATATAAATGGCTTTTGCTGTGGTGTATATGGAAAATTCTCCCTTTTAGGTACATCCTAAGCTTTTCATACGTATTAAAGAATTTGTTTTGTTAGCTCACCTGAGCGATAGCTCGAGGTGAGCTATTGTGATCACTCAGCGTCCGGCGTCCGTCCGTCCGTCCGTCCGTCCGTCTGTAAACAATTTGTAAACATCTTCTTCTACTAAACCATTGAGCCAATTTCAACTAAATTTCATGTGGAGCATCCCTAGGTCATGGGACAAAAGAATTGTTAAAAAAAAATTGATCACATAACCAAGATGGCCGCCATGACCATATATGGTAAAAACCTTAAAAAATCTTCTTGTCAGAAACCGCTCATCAGATTTTCAAAAAATTTCACAGGGATGACCTTTGAGGGCTCCCCTGAAAAAGTTGTTCAAAGAAATTTGATTCGTCAAAAAACGTGGCCGCAGGAGCTCGTTGAACTTTGCATGTTTATTCGTTTTTGCCTATTTTGTGAAAACTTTCAAAAATCTTCCACATTTTTTGTCCGATCCTTTCCAAATTTGCACAGTGTCTTTATATCAATGAGGACACGAACCCTACAAAAAATGAGCATTATTGGTCCATGAAGTACAGAATTACCTCCCCTTGAATTGAGAAAATGGTGTTTATGCAATAAAGTCCAAATTTTTCATCCAATTCTTTCCAAACTTGTAAGGATTTAGCATGGTTCAAACAAGGGAAACAACTACGGTTTATGCATGTTCTTTTTATTACAGATTTGCCTCCCTTTAATTCATTCAAAATCTCATTTTACAGCAGAGATTCCAAATCTGACCTGTAAATGAGCCCAATATTTACTGCTGGTGCTATGTTACCTTTTCCCATTTGATCATTCTTAAGTATTGGTATTGTAATGCTGCTACTGCTACTGCTACTGCTACTGCTACTGCTACTACTACTACTACTACTACTACTACTACTTCTACTACTACTACTACTACTATTACTTCTACTACTACTACCACTACTACAACTACTACTACTACTACTACTACTACTACTACTACTACTACTACTACTACTACTACTACTACTACTACTAGTACTACTACTACTAGTACTACTACCACCACCACCACCACCACCACCACCACCACCACCACCACCACGTCTACTATTACTACTTCTACTACTACTGCCACTACTACTACTACTTTTACCACTACTACTACTACTACTACTACTACTACCACTACTACTACTACTACTACTACTACTACTACTTCTACTACTACTTCTACTACTACTACTACTACTTCTTCTACTACTACTACTACTACTACTACTACTACTACAACTACTATTACTACTACTACTACTACTACTACTTCTACTACTACTACTACTACTACTACTACTACTACTACTACTACTACTACTACTACTACTACTACTACTACTACACCACCACCACCACCACCACCATTCACAGTGACAAAAAACGTATTCACACAATGGCTGCTAATACAACTTATAGCCCATATAGGGGGGCATGCATGTTTTACAAACAGCCCTTGTTTCTATGGGATTTTAACCACAACTGTTCATGTTTATCTCCGACACATATTTTTAGGTCACCTGTCATGAAGTGACACGGTGAGCTTATGTGATCGTGTGATGTCCGGCGTCCGTTGTGCGTGCCTGCGTGTGTCCGTGCGTCCGTCCGTCAACAATTTGTTTGTGTATACAGTAGAGGTCACAGTTTGCATCCAATCTTGATGAAATTTGGTCAAAATGTTTATCTTGATGAAATCCGGTTTGGGATTGTATTTTGGTCATCTGGGGTCAAAAACAAGGTCACTAGGTCAAATAATAGAACAAACTTCTGTAGACAATAGAGGTCACAGTTTTCATCCAATCTTTATGAAATTTGGTCAGAATGTTTATCTTGATGAAATCTGGGTTGGGATTTTATTTGGGTCATCTGGGGTCAAAAACTAGGTCACTAGGTCAAATAATAGAAAAACCTTGTGTAGACATTAGAGATCACAGTTTTCATCCAACCTTTATGAAATTTGGTCAGAATTCTTGATGAAATCTGGGTGGGATTGTATTTGGGTCATCTGGGGTAAAAATCTATGTCAAATAAATAGAAAAACCTTGTGTTGACAATAGAGGTCACAGTTTTCATCCAATATTTATGAACTGTGGTCAGAATGTTTATCTTGATGAAATCTGGATTGGGATTGTATTTTGGGTCATCTAGAGTCAGGAACTAGGTCACTAGGTCAAATCATAGAAAAACATTGTGTAGACAATAGAGGTCATAGTTTTCATCTGATCTTAATGAGTCAGGTGAGCGATTCAGGGCCATCATGGCCCTCTTGTTTTAATAATCCAACCGACGTCAACCACGTCAATTGCTCCTGCCGAACAAAACTTTTTGTTTCTGTTTTAGGTCAATCATGTTGGCGACATGCTATCATATTTTCAAATTAATGTTTACCTAACAAGGTATGTTGCAATGAGATTGTGAAGATTTCTCCAATCTAACATCCATATTACATACGGATTTTGTTTAGTGCAGTCAAAAATATACAATGAAAAAGTCTGACCGATTAACCAATACTGCTTTTGTAGATGTTTCCGAGACAAACAACTTATTTGAGGTTTTAAAAGTATTATCTATGTTTTTGCAAGAGATTCTGAAAAACGTATACAACGTATGAACTCTTTACAGGATCATTATCACCAGATTACAACAAACAGATATGCACTAAATACAATAATATTTTACAAGTTAAATTGCTGACGAAAGTTAAGCTGTCAGATGGAATCAAGATATGGGTATAATACCACAAAAGATGTTAACGGGACGCGAACCCTGAAATGCAAGGTACATCCGATACAAAAAGCTCTTAATGGACATTGAAAACGATGAAGGTACAGATCACAAAAATTGAAATACAACAATTGCCTGCAGGCTTGCTGGCTGGCATCATCAAATGTTAGCGTTTAGTATGCGAAAAAAACATTCAAATTAATTATATGTCACCTTTGAGCTTATGACTTCAAACTAAATAATTCATCATATATTACATACTGTGGCAAGTGCAAAAGACTGAAAAGTGTTAGCTGTTGCCATTGTTTGTCATTTGAAAGTCAGGTCCCAAAATGAGCTTAAAAAAAAGTTAGTTCCAGGAAGGGGAGTTAAACCAATATATTGCGACAATAACAGAACTACTAGAGATAAAAACGCGTGGCAAAATAAAAATTATCGTGGTTTATGTATATTTTACTGCACATCTACGCAAATACTGTTTATTATAAGGGAAACGGATATTCTAGATTCAAAATCTCGAAGATCAAGTAATTAAACAACAATAACTTTTTATTCCGATTTCTACGATCTGAAAAAAAAGAGGGATGCACGAACACTGTACTAGAGCTGAAGTGGCGAATTCATTTAAAAGACAAATAAATAAAGAGTGGCTAACCGGATGAAAATACACGCTGCTCTTTAAAGAAAATAACGAAAACGATGCCATTCTGTAAGTCAGTTCCAACTAATCTCATTTTAAACGCAGTCAGCTCCCTTTTACGCTTGATCCCGACCCCTGTTGTTTGGTTCATTTTAAAGATTGTTTATAAATTTGTTAACACTCATTGTTAATTTAATTACGTTGGCTCAAAGCTATGGAATAACTAGTGTGTACTCGCTTAAAATCATGTTCCTCTTGCCATACAACACATTAATAAATATTCAACCCGTTTGCGAACAATATATGATTGTAGTCATACTTGTTTTTCTCATTTTAATATCTATGTATTATGTGTTTTATCTGACAACGTAATAGAACATACATTGCTATCAGGTTGGTAAATCTGAACAGAGTGGAAAGTGTGTGATTAATGTGATTAATGTGAATCCATGCGGAACTGTCCTTCGGGGAATACAAAGTAAGAAAAACATATCTCATTTTGGTCACCTTTTAGTATTTTTGTTATATCAAACGATGACTTAATACAAATAGCACATGCGACATCTTAGAATGTCAATGATCACGAATGACCCGGAAAATAAGTGTACTGCTTGAAAACTAGCAATTGTATATGTATTATGCAATTACTTAACCGTTTAAGTGGACCTCCAAATTATAATTAAATTAGTATAAATGGACAAATACATGTAATTGCCTAAACCAATAGTTAGTATTGCACATGTATACCATGCTTTCACTTTTGTCCATGTTTATCAGCAATGTGAATTGTATCAAAATATGTACTGGCTGATAATATTTAACATTAAAGGGGCCTTTTCACATATTTTGGCATGTATTGAAGTTTGTCATTAAATGCTTTATATTGATAAATGTTAACATTGGATTTAAAACGCTCCAATAAAAAAAAACAAGAAAAAAATAAAAGAAAGAAAAAAGTAAATCCTTAACTGGGCTGGAACCAATAATCCCTGGAGAAAAAGTCTACCGCTTACACCACTAGACTATCCGTGCTCATACAATGAATTATTTATTTTATATACTATATAAGCAATCCTCGTAGTATTACAGAATAAACGACAACAACGGAACTATCCAAATTATTCAATCGTTTTGCGTTGCAACGCTTTATAATTTCCAGGTTATTAAATCGTCAAAAGAAGCATGTAATGGATATTTTATAGCATGGTAAATGTTCAGTATTATTTTTTCCTCACAAATATCATAACTACAACGAAAATGTGCGAATCTGAAACATTTTTTTAATTTTGTCAATTTACAAAAACGTGAAAAGGCCCCTTTAAAACATAATAAAACCATTTTTATACACTCGGGAGAAAATAATTCTTATATTTAATTGTTTAATGGGTCGCTTTCTTCATTGAGCGATTAGCCTGGATATCAAGCAGTATAATGCGACTATACTAATGTATACGAAAATAAAATCAGGCGAGTTCGCACTTTGCATTGTTTGTCAGTGAATGTCATGTACAGCAGTTGCCTCAATTAGCAAATCCGATGCCCATTAAAGAATAAACGGTTGCTTAAAAGGATTTACCATGGTGGCTTGTTTAATGTGACAAATCCCATAAAAGGATTTGAAATCCTTTCACATATGGTCAATTGTAGGTCATAACAATTATAGTGTGTACTAATGTGATGAAATGAAGTGCGGTTCTGGGCATGTTATGTCTCATAAAAACGTATCGACTGTGGAACCGTATTAATTTACAGACTGCTTCTGAATATGTAACAACTTCACTGTCTTATAATACCAAAACTTGTGATATTACGTCAATCTGACTGTGCATGAATGCCTGTAACCATTATATATGTGTATAATCACAATATATAAATACATAATTTGAATATATACAGATAAAGCATTGATATATAAAGATGTAATTTTCTTATATATAGATAAAATGTAAAAATATACAGATACACATGTATTATACACAGATAATATTCCATTGTATAAAGGCATTACTTCTTTATATGAAGGCAAAAGATCTCTATATGAACATAAATCTTATGTAATAATTATAACGAATATTTTTTCATTATATATAGGCATCACTTGTTTATATAAAGGCAAAAGACCTTTATATAAACATAGATCGTAATTATATAAACACATATCGTCTTTAAATGCAGATACAATTTGAAAAATACGTTAAAATCAATTTATGTAAATATGTTATCTCAACGCTTCAAGATAAATGTATAGTACATAAAGATTTTAATGTTTTGTATGATCCTAAATAGTTGTCGTATTAAGATAATTACGTTATAACATAAATCCATACTATTTTAAGATGCTGATAAACATCGAAATACATTAATTCAAAATTTGGTAAACATTATATATAATCTTAATGAATAAAGAAAGCATTAAATATACGAAGCCTTTAATTATTATACACAGGAGAAAATTTGTTTTGCATCATTTCACAACAATGAATATCGATTTGTTACTTGAGCGACTTGGAGTGAAAGAAAGGAGAGATACGGCGCTTCAGACAGGAGAAGATAACACCGGACATCATATCACTTATGTTATTTGGCTAGTAAATTTCACTCTTCGGTATATTATAATGATGAAAGCACTTTATATAATGATGAGTGACCAATACATAGATAACGAATAGCTTCCTATATTAAAGTCTAAACTTCATAGAAATATTAAAATACATGTATACTATATATCTTCGTATCAATACATAATATCTATGTATCGAGATATAATACATAATTATATATAAAACAATTTAATCTATATCTCTCAATGTTTTATGTACATATGATGATCTTTTATATTTATTAAATAACGATTTATGTTCATATAAAGATCTTTTGCCTTCATATAAAGAAGTAATGCCTTTATATAATGGAATGTTATATGCGAATAATACATTCTTTTCTGTATATTTTTACATGTTATCTATATATATAAGAAAATGATATCTTTATATATGAATGCTTTATCTGTATATATTCAAATTATGAATTTATGTATTGTGATTATGCATATATATAATGGTTACAGGCATCAAAGACCTATGTCTTTGCAGACATTCATGCACAGTCAGATTGACGTACTAACTAATATCACAAGTTTTGGTATTATAAGACAGTTAAGGCGTTCCATACCTGAATATTATGTAAAGATATATGAATGACGTGTTCAATGATGAATATGTAAATTATAACACAAGCTTAACCCAAAAGCCGAGTAGCCGCTTGTCGGTATTGGCTGGTGAGATAATAGTGTAAAATAACCCTAATACTATCAAGGAGAACAACTCTTAAAAAGTTACACGTCAGACAATTACTCGAAGTTCCGGTTAGTTAACCAATCAAATCACGCGCTGTATGTCACCTTACAGAAATAAACACGACTAAGACAGGGTTGTGCTTTCGTCATGCTAAAGACGACGTAGGTGTTTGGTTCTGAAAACAACACTGTCCGAATGGGGAGAAAGGGTCGTAAGAGATGGAATTCCTGTTTAATGTGGTTTGCAACGTCGTTGGGGGCTTTATGCTTAACAATTTCTTGTTCAAATGCCTCAAATCGCGATTTGCACGATACTCGCGAAGAAGTGATGTTTTCTGGTGGATCCACCGATCTACGATTTCAACGTGTCGTTGATAACACTAGGTAACATTGGAATTGCAATTTGAAGGAGGCAATCTTGACACTTTGATTTGTTTGATTGTTGCAAGTTCAATAACAAATGTGGCCTTGACCTTTTCTGTCTTTGTTAGCTTCGATACGATTGGTCAGTCGCACTATTATCTGCATTCTCATTGGCCAACATGTAACACACCTTCGATGAGATATTCTGAATACTCAAATCAGCAATGTTTTAATTAGTTTTTCTTTGTTTTAAATTTAGCTACATCGCTTGCAAGATTTCCCTTGCAGAATTTACCCAGAACAAAAGTGTTTATTTATTTAACATTAACATAAATTAATAATCATCAAACAATTAAGTAGCAGTGACATTCAATGATTAACATCACATTTCAGTAAGAAAATTCTAGGTTGGAGGTTTTTAACCAGGTTTTCCAAAGGAAAAAACTGGTTATTAGATTGGCGAATGTGGTGGCGGGCAGGCGGAACAAGCTTGTCTGAGCCATAACTTTGTCGTTCATTGTGAGATTTTAAAATCATTTGGCACATTTGTTCACCATGATTAGACAGTGTGTCACGCGAAAGAATTACGTCAATATCTCCAAGGTCAAGGTCACACTTTGTGTTCAAAGGTAAAACATGGTCATAAATGAGCTTGTCCGGGCCATAACTATGTCATTCATTGTGAGATTTTAAAATCATTTGGCACATTTGTTCACCATCATTGGACGGTGTGTCGCATGAATTACATCAATATCTCCAAGGTCAAGGTCGCCATGACTAAAAATAGATTTATTTTGAAACAAGGGAGTAATTATGAACAATCAGTTCAGTTTGAGTTGTCTCCCTTTATCAGACTTTTTTCATATAGACGAGTTAACGCGTGACGTCACACGCACCTGCAAAGTTTAGACTCCGCCCACTGGTTGGCAAAAAGAGGTGGAATTCATATAAGCGCATATAGAGAAGGTTGACATAATCATCGTTTTTATTGATAATAATGAACTGTATCAAATATAATGTTACTATTTATGTCTGAATTAAACATAAGCATGCGTGGAAATTCATTTTTGGAACGATTATATTGTTGTTATTATTTGTTTTTACTAAAATCGAGCTCCGGAGTGGAACACTATCTACTAGCTCTGTATGTGGTTACCACAAAAATCTCTACTAAACGCATCTTCACGTCCATTTAAGATACAAAATTTCAGGAATAGAAATTCTTTTAGAATATATTAAATTTAATGAAAGGACACAAATAAGGATGAAAACAAACAACAAATAGATCGCTTTTTGTTCGCAACTTATAGTAACTGATTTTAACCTTAATATATCTGTACAAACTTACATTGTTACACAACAAATAAATTCATAAATCTAATTGTTTTATTTAATGGTGCACACCAAATTTGACACTTTTGTTTCAGCATTTCTAACCCTGTTCAATTGCACCGTTGTTCGTCACAAGCATATTATCTCGTTATGATCGGAGACTGCCCAGACAATTACATAGAAAACATGCCGGTGTCAATAACATAGGGACCTATACTTTAATTGGGTCCCTGCATAGACCACATGTGGCAGACTTTATGATACCTCCATGTCATCTCTTGGCGTATTGAGCAGTCATATTGAGCAAGCCAAATATTAAAGCGAAAATACGTAGCATTTGCTTTAATAAATAATTTAACATATTAAAAAAAGAAGATATTTGTCCGAAACGGATTAACGGGAACATGTGTATCTATATGTTAGCCAGTTTAATCATAATAATACAGTGCTTTATAACTTTAAATTTAAAATATTGTGCAATATTACTGCTACACAATTGATGTATTTAACGCGGGTACCGGCAAATGTCAACTCGGCAATTTAGTGTAAAGATTGTACGTTCTTGCAGTGCACGTAACACCATCATGAAACCAAGCAATCACAATGGATAAACAATATTTGCGTAAAATAAATTAAATAAATATATATATATTTATCATAAAATGCTAGATTGTTACATGCATCACTCCTTATTACTTGTTAAGAGATTTCAATATACATGCAAAGCGCTTCAATTTGCACAAGATGCAGGTTTTATTTCCATTTGTATATTAAAATTTATTAATATTGTAATTCAATGGAAACGAAACGGAAATTCATTCTATGGAAAAGAAAATTACCACAACATTTAACGATTGTAATGTATTCCGTTTTTTATGGCTTTGTTTTATAATTGATTAAATGCGCCTCTTATACTACACTTTCGGCCGCTGATGAACAAAAACAATATCCACACCGTTTATAGTTATAATCAAATTAATATATGTTTTATTAGTTTTGAAATATCATTTTTTAAAGTCTTACTTTACAAAAGAATACGGCTAATTTATTGTTTTGTTGTGTGGTATTGTCAGTATTTAGTCTTCCGACCACGTTTACTCTGATGCTAATAACTAATTTGTATTTTATAAAGAGGAAATTATATATATGAATATACATTTACTGGTACTAAGTATGATATATTTGCACTATTGTTTAAGAGTTGTAATGTTTATTTCGGGTTTTTTATCAATTTATTGACTAAACAAAAGCCCTTTATACATGTTTTACCTGACTGTAACTAATGTTTTTGCCAACCAGTCAGTGTGCATGCGCGGAAAATCCCAAATGTAAACAATAACAATTAACTCGTCTATTGAAAACCTGGTTTTGTGACAATTTTGTCCCTTGTTTACATGTTGAAGTAAATAACTGAAATAAATCAAATCCATTTTCCAAATATTTGAGAAGATGCAAATCAATATTATTTAATTTTATGAACTTACTGATTCAGTTTTACTAATAAATTACAAAAGTAATTTTGGGAGATTTTTGTTTTCTTGAGGGCTAAAGGACTGTGGAACTGCTGAAACAATAAAATGTAACTTAACCCAATGATATAACTTGACAGCTAGATCTACACAATCTGTTGTACAGAATCATCAAATAGTCACATTAAGTTTAACCATGTCCTGATTATAATTTGGACAGAATGGAAGCAATAATTTATATTAACATTTAAGTCCCAGTTTTTAAATATGATTTTATATATTCTGATTTTAAATGTACCGTTCCAAGGCTGTCAGACTTTTGCTTATTTTTGTGAAAATGATCTGTACCTGCCAAATGATATTAAATAGAAATTATCTCCCTTTAAAGCTTGTTACTTCCCTTGGATTTTGTTTTTTTACTTTTGACCTTGAAGGATGACCTTGACCTTTCACCACTCAAAATGTGCAGCTCCATGAGATACACATGCATGCCAAATTTCAATATTGCAAAGTTATGGCCAATGTTAAAGTTTTAAGACGAACGCACAGACTGACAGACAAACAGACAGAATGACAGTTCATCTGCTATATGCCACCCTACCAGGGGCATAAAAATATCTTGACTTCAGTATTTTGACCCCTTAAAATTTAATTTGACCCCTTAAAATGTCAACCATGGGGTCATGTGACTCCTTGTTTTCACAGGTGGTTAGCGTGTTGCTATGATATTAATTAATGTAATTATGAATTTAGAGTGTTTATTTGATACTCAATACTTTTCCCATTTTGAATATAACATTTTCATAAATATTGCAAAAATGTCGCCTCACACCGAAAACACTTTTTTAGCTCACCTGAGCACAACATGCTAATGGTGAGCTTTTGTGATCGCCTTTTGTCCGTCGTGCGTTGTGCGGCGTCAACATTTGACTTGTTAACTGTCTAGAGGCCACATTTATTCTCCAATCTTCATGAAATTTGGTCAGAAGATTGGTATCAATGATATCTTGGATGAGTTCGAAAATGGTTACGTTTGCTTGAAAACATGGCTGCAGGTTTTTTTTGGCCCGATTTTATAGCCGAAATTCGGCTATGTTCCCAATCCCAAAAAGTATACTTTTTTCCCAAAATTTGGCAATAAATTCCCAATTTCAAAAAAAAAAAAAAAAAAAAATTTTTTTTTTTTTTTTTTTTTTTTTTTTAGAAAGAAGTGTCTAATGCATATTTTATCTCAATTTTAATTCAATTACATCTAACAAAGTATTATATGATTTAATTTGAATAATTATAAAGAGTTATGTCAAATTTATTATTTCCCTAATCAGTGGACTATTCATGTGAAAAAAAAGGCTAATGAAATTATTTTCCCAATTTCATGAAAATGCCGATAAAATTCCCAATTCCAAAGCCATGGGCTATCTTCCCAAAAAGTGGAAAAAAAACACTGGGCTGCCAATGGGCGGGGCATTTTTCCTTATATGGCTATAGTAAAATCTTGTTAACGCTCTAGAGGCCACATTTATTGTCCGATCCTCATGAAACTTGGTCAGACGATTTATCCCGATGATATCTTTGACGAGTTCGAAAATGATGTTGGTTGGTTGAAAAACATGGCCGCCAGGGGGCGGGGCATTTTTCCTTATATGGCTATAGTAAAACCTTGTTAACACTTTAGAGGCCACATTTATTTTCCGATCTTTATGAAACTTGCTCAGAAGATTTGTCCCAATGATATCTTGGATGAGTTCAAAAATGGTTACCTTGGCTTGAAAAACATGGCTGCCAAGGGGCGGGGCATTTTTCCTTATATGGCTATAGTAAAATCTTGTTAACTTTCTTGTCTGCTTAATCTTCATGAAATTTGGTCAGAACATTGGTTTCCTGTGTAGTAAAGTTTGGTTTTATTATGTCAATATTATGTGACATTAACTGTAATTTTTCATAACACAGCATTTTCATAGTTAACATACAGGCTTCCTGAAAAGGCCGGACCGCCGGTCTTGTCCGGCAAAATTCTTTACGGTCCGGCGAAGTTTCTGTTATTGCCGGTCCTTGTGACAGGCCAAACGAAATATGACTAAATACCGAAAAGTCTAATACTTGCCAAAAGAACGTATAAACCCAATTGGAATCACTTTTTTCGTGAATTTCGAGCCTTTTTGTCATTAAGAACACTAACGCGTTACTAGTTCTTAAGAGTACTCTCCCTTTGTTGTTGTTTTTCGAAATGTCAATTTCATTGTTCCGACATATTACCATCTATCCAATCAAAAAGGTTGTAACAAAAAACTACACATGAAAAAAATGCTTATACAAATGATTGAAATTGTCAAATTTGAAGTTGTCATCATCATATATAAGCATTGTTTTGCTTTATGTATCGTCGGAACGCATAAAATAACACGGAAATGTGATTATATCAGTGTAATATCGCATAATGCCATTAATATTTTATTTTTGATAATATAAAACAGATAGTTTTGTAAAAGATTGATATTGTACGGAGAATATATAAGAGTATATTTTGTACAAGTTGACTACATAATTACATTTTATATTGAATGAATCCCATATTTAAAATTACAGTGTGTTACATTTGCATAAGAACACATAATGATTTGATGTTATGTGTTCCAAAATCAATTACTTATAGTTGTCCAATACTTATACACAGGCTGCACATTGCAATAAATATGAGTTAAACTTTACTTATATAATGCTTCAGTTATAAACTCACACTGTTCGGTCAGGTGAATTTTTGTCCGGACAGGCTTACTTTTCCATCAGCCTGTCCGGTTGACAGGCACTGTTTGGGACTTTTCAGGAAGCCTGAACATAACTGTTTTAGTCATTAACACTTATGATAAGCCTTTCAACTAAGAGATAACTGAAAGGAAGACAACGTGTACATGATTGTGCAGTATTTATGCAGTATTTATCTCCCTTGTTTAACCTGGTTCAGTAATCTATTTTTAGTTCTGTTCTGGAATTTGGGAAGATATTGATCATTGATTAATGCACTGTTCTGAGGGAAAATTGACTACTCTGCCATTGATCTCTTCTGAACTGTATAAAATAAGCTGTTTTGGCTGATTTAAACACCTCTTGATGCTTTCTTGAAAAGTTAACAGCTCTTGAAAAAGTTTGGAATTTTGAAATAATTAAACTCTAAATTATTTTACACCAGAATCAAGACATTTGGCATTATTTTCTAAATTATTCTTATTATTATGCCCCCCTTCGAAGAAGGAGAGGGGGTATATTGCTTTGCTCATGTCGGTCGGTCTGTCTGTCGGTCGGTCTGTCGGTCCGTTCACCAGGTGGTTGTCAGACGATAACTCAAGAACGCTTGGGCCTAGGATCATAAAACTTCATAGGTACATTGATCATGACTTGCAGATGACCCCTATTGATTTTGAGGTCACTAGGTCAAAGGTCAAGGTGACCAGAAATAGTAAAATGGTTTTTGAATGATAACTCAAGAACGCATACGCCTAGGATCATGAAACTTCATAGGTAGATTGATCATGACTTGCAGATGACCCCTCTTGATTTTGAGGTCACTAGGTCAAAGGTCAAGGTCACGGTGACCCAAAATAGTAAAATGGTTTCCGGATGATAACTCAAGAACGCTAATGCCTAGGATCATGAAACTTCATAGGTAGATTAATCATGACTCGCAGATGACCCCTATTGATTTTGAGGTCACTAGGTCAAAGGTCAAGGTCACGGTGACCCGAAATAGTAAAATGGTTTTCGGATGATAACTCAAGAACGCATACGCCTAGGATCATGAAACTTCATAGGTAGATTGATCATGACTTGTAGATGACCCCTATTGATTTTGAGGTCACAAGGTCAAAGGTCAAGGTCACGGTGATCGGAAATAGTAAAATGATTTTCGGATGATTACTCAAGAACGGTTTTGCCTAGGATCATGATACTTCATGGGTACATTGATCGTGACTCGCAGATGACCCCTATTGATTTTCAGGTCACTAGGTCAAAGGTCAAGGTCACAGTGACAAAAATCGTATTCACACAATGGCTGCCACTACAACGGACAGCCCATATGGGGTGGCATGCATGTTTTACAAACAGCCCTTGTTTAGATTATTTCTATTTGGCATTTTCTAAATTAGACTCTATTCTATTTCAATAACTTTAGTAATTTTTTCTTATTTTTACATTTGATTCAATGAAGTTTCCTAATCTCCATAAATATTGTTCTTTAGATTAAATAAGACCTATTTTGTAAAATAGATTTTTGAAGCACTTTCTAGACTAACAGTAACTTATATTTATATCAGTTTTTTTGACAGATTTTGAACTTCTTTTTACATTCATTAAGGTATTTGCTGTATGTTGTTCATTTTTGTAACGATACTTAGATTCTTTAGACTTGGCTAGTACCTGTTCTTAATTTTCTGTCATTGTTCTTCATTTTCTGAGTTCTTGGAATAAAAATTAGTTATTTTTGTTAAAGCTGCCTTGGTTTTCACTTATAAATAAATACTTTGAGTGTATTAAGGCGTCCCTGACTGAACGCCTTTAGTTAATTGAATTACAACCAGTCAGTATAGTCATCCTGACCGGAAATAAGAGTTGGTCAAATAAATATTTCCGCATTACATAAGTGCTCACAAAGTAACATAACTTTTAACCGTCCTGTGACCAGTTCATTTGCCTAAGCCTGGATAGGACAGATGAGTTCGAAAATGGTTTGGATCGGTAAAAAAAACATGGCCGCCTTATATTTATATAGTAAAAAAGCTTGTGAACACTCTAGAAGTCACATGTTTTGCCTAATCATCATGAAATTTTGTCAAAACATTAGTTATGTGGATGTCTCAGACGAGTTTGAAAATGGTCATGATCAGTGAAAAAACATGGCTGCCAGGGAGTGGGGCAGTTTTCTTTATATGTATATAGTGACAACATGTGAACAGTCTAAAAGACACATTTTTTTCCCAATCTTCATAAAATTTTGACATATCTTGGAAGATTTAAAAATGGTTCAGGTCTGTTTAAAAAAAATAGCCGCCAAGGGGCCATTTGTTGTTCATTCTTCATGATACTTGGTTAGAACATTTGTTCCATTGATATCTTGGGCTGCAAAGAACAGGTCATTTCTTTTTATCTCAGGTGAGCGACTTTGGGCCTTTCAGGCCCTCTTGTTTAAGTTATTGTTAAGAGCAAAATAGTTCTAAGAGGCTTCTGTTGATATGAAAACAAAGTATCATATATTTGAAATTTTAATACATTAGCATCTTTAAAATAAGTGTTTTGAAATACGCTTGGGAAAACAGTAATAACTGTATAACTCTTATCATATAGCACATAAATAAGAATCTAATACTCATAAGAAAGTATCAGTATGCGGACGCAGAGTTCAGGATTTTTCCAGTTTGTTGTGGCCGTCTTACATCCCATCAATAAGGTGTCACAGTGATGATGTATTATTGTATGCCAAGGTAAATCTTTTTTGAAATTTGCAATGACATATACAATGATTTTATTATACCTCTTCTTATTCCACAAGGCGATAATTGCCTTCATCAATAAGGATATTGCAATATTTCATAGTGTCATTAAATATAATTTGAAAACCAAGTTAAAGTGCTAAAGCATTTAGTTACAATTAAGATGCAGTCTGATAATTACATGTATGTTACATAGCAACATATACTCTGAAATATTATCATGCAAACCTAGATATAATTATACCCCCATTACCATTGGTAATGGGGGCTTTGTAGGAGTCACTTTGTCGGTCTGTCTGTCCCGAAATTTCATCAGATCTTCACCAAACTTGGTCAGAAGTTGTAGCTAGATAATGTCTAGGTCACATTTGAATATGGGTCATGCCGGGTCAAAAACTAGGTCATGGGGTCACTTATGGCGTTTTTAACCTAAAGTTTGTCCGCACCATAACTATATAATGTCATTTATTGTTAGATTTTAAAATTACTTGGTACATTTGTTCCTAGTTTATTATGAATTTGACATAAGCAATGGTTTAAAGCAATAGGTTTCAAGTGCACAGGTTAAAGATCCTTATTTTGTTGCCCTGCAATACAATGTTGAGTTTTCCATTATTTTTGCAATATTTTATGGTACTTGAACTGCTTTTAAACATTAACAAACTTTGTTTTTTACTGAATGTCATTTTTAGGAAAAAACTATTTTATGTTGAAAAAAACGTTAGCCAACATATCCTTAATGTTATTTTTTAATTAACATCTTAATTCTAAGACCTAAGCCATAATTATTATACCAAAAAAAATGGCAAAGTTGTTTAAAAACGTTATATTTGGCGATTTAATAACTGAAATGTGTGTTTTAGCCATTCTGAATTCTACTTATAGAAGATGCTGTGACAGGCACACACCATTATGCATCAGATCACTGATTTAGCCTAGGTCAATATAATGCGAAATATCTAATACTCATAAAAAATATACAACATGTATATACTCATAGAAAATATTCAACATGTATATACTCATAGAAAATATACAACATGTATATACTCATAGAAAATATTCAACATGTACATGTACATAGAAGTTTCTATAACCCTGATGTCTGTACTTTAATCAAGCATGGCGCAAAACTCTGATCTAGAAATCTCTGAAACAGTATCTCTCCTAATTACACTGCAGATACACCTCTGAATGTCTGTACTTGTATTTAGACTAAGTGTTTTTTCACTATTTTGGGAATGGGGACAGGTCCCTTTAGATTGGGAAAATCTTGACATTTTAACTAAAATTGGGAAATTAATGTTGTTTTTTTTTTTGCTTACAAATGCCTCAAAATTGAGAATTTAAGTGTTTTCAATATTATATTTACTCAAGTTCAACTGATAGAGCTGTGTGAGAGATGTTCTACATGTAAATGTTGAGATCATGAATATATATATATATATATTTTTTGGAAACCTTCAAATGGAAATTTTTAGGTCCCATTTAGGAAAAATATAAACTTTTTTCCATAGGGAATGGGGCTGAATTTGAATGAAAAAACACTGGTACGATTCAAGTTTTGATACAACATTCTACAACAATTCATTTTCTGCAACTCAAGCAAGCTGTTTTTAGCTCACCTGAGCACAAAGTGCTCATAGTGAGCTTTTGTGATCGCCTTTTGTCCGTCGTGCGTCGTCAACATTTTGCCTTTTGAACACTCTAGAGGCCACATTAATTGTCTGATCTTCATGAAATTTGGTCAGAACATTTGTCCCATTGATACCTCGACTGAGTTCGAAACTGGGTCATGCTGGGTCAAAAACTAGGTCACTAGGTAAAAAAAAATAATAAACCTTGTGAACACTGTAGAAGTCACATTTGATGCCCAATCTTCATGTAACTTTGTCAAAATGTTTGTCTAAATGATATGTTGTTTGAGTTCAAAAATGGTTTCGGTCTGTTGAAAAACATGGCCGCCAGGGGGCGGGGCAGTATTCC
This sequence comes from Dreissena polymorpha, assembly GCF_020536995.1. Lineage (NCBI taxonomy): Eukaryota > Metazoa > Mollusca > Bivalvia > Myida > Dreissenidae > Dreissena > Dreissena polymorpha. Next base: position 116,129,191 of record NC_068357.1, read on the forward strand.
TTATATGGCTATAGAGAAACCTTGTGAACACTCTAGAAGTCACAATTTTTGCCCAATCATCATGAAACTTGGTCAAAACATTGGTTTCATTAATATCTCAGACGAGTTTAAAAATGATCCAGATCGGTGAAAAAAACATGGCCGCCAGGGGGCGAGGCAGTTTTCTTTATATGGCTTTAGTAAAACCTTGTTAATATTCTCAGAGGCCACATTTATTGTCCAATCTTCATGAAATTTGGTCAGAAGATTGGTCTCAATAATATCTTGGATGAGTTCAAAAATGGTTACGTTTGCTTGAAAAACATGGCTGCCAAGGGGCGGGGCATTTTTCCTTATATGGCTATTTATGGCTATAGTAAAATCTTGTTAACACTCTAGAGTCCACATTTATTGTCTGATCTTCATGAAACTTGGTCAGAAGATTCATCCCAATAATATCTTGGACAAGTTACAGTCTTGATATTAATTTTTTTTAGGCTCTAGCCCAGCCGGGCTACCATCTTGGAAATTTCACTAGACCGAATCAATTTCAACTAGCCCGAAATAAAAGTTATAATTCTTTACATTTGTAATTATGTTTGTATTGAACAAACATAGAACAATAAAGATTACACAAGTAAACACTTGATTCTGTTTTTTCACAGTTAATGTCTGACAACAAAATTAACACAAGGTCTCCAGAAATCTCCATTCTATCACTTTGTCTGAGTCACCGACATCCAGGTCGGACATGTCAGGTATGCTCTTAAAGGCTGCCTGAAAACAAAAACAAAGTTATAATATGATATGAATTTTCCACTCAAATATCTGAAAAAAGTAAATGCAATGTTAAACTAGCAATAATACCTGTGCTGCTGTGCGTTAGAAGTAGAATAAGAAGGTAACATTTCTGCCCTAACTTCTGAGTCTTCTTAATCTAAAACGACATTTGTAGCAGTAGTTCCATTGCCTAAGCAATATCTGTTTTGTTGCCGATTGTACCAGCATCTAAAATGCTGTATGATAACACATTGGAATTTAAATTTTTAATGTAAGAATTCGTTTTGTGACAGATTAATTTTTTCTGTTAAAAACTATGCTTGTAAGTTAAAGCATGATATTTAATTGCATGTTGCTTTTGTACACTACGTATGAAATGCACTTACCTGACTGAGCCAGTCAGCAATGCTGACTCAGAATCAAAGTCCCCAATACCAAACGAAGCAATGAACGATTATTTTTCCGTAACGGTTGGAATTTTCATTTCATTGACTGTTCATACTTTATGTTGCAACCTTCATTGTCATTTTCCAGTTGATGTTTGTATGTTGCGCCATCAAAATATCGCAGAAAAGACATTAAAACAAATTTATCGCTGCGAGTTCTCCACCCAGTAATAATACTAGTTATATTGTCTCGCGAGGTTGACTTACAACACTGTTTAATAAGCGTCTAATCAATGATTGCTCAAGAGAAATAACAAAGGCAGTTTTGAATAAGCATCTATTTCGGACATGTTACTTAGTTCGGACACGAAAAATTGCACTCGACCGATCGGGCTACCGGCTTAGAATTTTCACTCGACCGACGCAAAAGTCACTCGACTCAGTCGACGGTCGAGTGGATTACATCCAAGACTGAAGTTAAAAAATGATGCTGGTTGGTTGAAAAACATGGCCGCCAGGGGGCGGGGCATTTTTGCTAATATGGCTATAGTAAAACCTTGTTAACACTCTAGAGGCCACATTTATTTTCTGATCTTCATGAAACTTGGTCAGAAGGTTTGTCCTAATGATATCTTAGATGAGTTCGAAAATGGTTTCGGTTGCTTAAAACAGATGGCCACCAGGGAGCGAGCATTTTTCCTAATATGACTATATATCATGCTTTTGTAAAACCTTGTTAACACTCTAGAGGCCACATTTATTGTTCGATCATCATGAAACTTGGTCAGATGATTTGTCCCAATGATATCTTTGATGAGTTCGAAAATGGTTCCGGTTGGTGGAAAAATATGGCCGCCAAGGGGGCGTGGCATTTTTCCTACTATAGCTATAGTTAAACCTTGTTAACACTCTAGAAGCCGTATTTATTGTACGTTCATCATGAAACTTTGTCAGAAGATTTGTCCCAATGATATTTTGGACAAACTCGAAAATGGTTCCAGTTGCTTGAAAAAAATGGCCACCAGTTGGCGGGGCAGTTTTCCTTATATGGACTTATGAATCTTCATGAAACTTTGTCAGTATATTTGTTTAAATGATATATTGGATGTGTATGAAAATTGTTCTGGTCTGTTGAAAAAGGTGGCTGCCAGGGTGTTCACTAGTCATGAAAGTTGGTACGAACATTTTGTTCTGATGACATCTTGGGCTGCACAGCACAGGTCAGTTCCTTTGAATCTCAGGTGAGCGACTTTGGGCCTTTCAGGCCCTCTTGTTTTAACAGATTGGAGTTTTTCAACAACAGCATAATACAGACTGTCGGAAATAATTTCGCATCTGAATCATCTACTGTAACCTCAGGTTTCTTTTCATCTTCTGAGTTGTCAGAACATTGATTGACTGCATTTACTAGTTTATCTCAGCAGTTTAATGCTAATTGGAATTACCGTACTGTGTCTATCAATATTCAGGCGTCTTACTAGGATTTTAAAACAGGATATATATAGGACTCCTTACTTGAATAACGTACAAGTCTTTAAAATTTCAGCAAAAAATCCATTTAAATAAAGAAATTAATGTAAAATAATACATACACTAAAAGTTGGTTTCAGTATTAAAAACCCAAATTCAAAATATACATTAGGAATCCCTTTATGATATTTTCTTTATTGTTACTTAAATAAAAAATAATGAAAGAAACAACAAAATAACTGTCTATTAAGGCAAGTGTGCATGAAAGTGCTACATATACCGGTATTAACATACACAACCCACTGTTATAATTAACTTTTTTATGCCCCTGGATCGAATCATCGGGGGTATATTGTTTTTGGCCTGTCTGTCTGTCATTCTGTGGAAAACTTTAACCTTGGTTTAACTTTTGCAATATTGAAGATAGCAACTTGATATTTGGCATGCATGTGTAGCTCATGGAGCTGCACATTTTGAGTGGTGAAAGGTCAAGGTCATCCTTCAAGGTCAAAGGTAAAATATATGGCTTCAAAGCGGTGCAATAGGGGGCATTGTGTTTCTGACAAACACATCTCTTGTTTAAACAAAACATTATAATTATTATATATATACCTTGCTTTCATTATATCCATATGAAACAACAATAAAAACAGTAAAACACACTAGTCTTTGACAATCACAACAGTGTTACTGGGTGACATCAATTAATTCTATGCCTAAAAATACTGCAAGCAGTCAATGCTGGGGACAGACATCAAAGGGCTGTGATGCGAATATGGAGTTGGGGCCAGTTTCTAAGAAGTTAAAATTGTAAATTTGTAACACATCAGCAAGTAGCCATTGCAAAAGCATTCATCAGTACTACATTACTGGAAGCATGCTCATACTGACAGATACAGCATTAATGCGTTAGTTCTATATAGGATGGGACGTGCGAAAACTATTGGACATTTTACTGCATTGGATTAATTGGATTTTAAACAGGTGTGAGGAAATTGTGATAGCTTGAATTGAAATAGGACGTTGTTTTACAGGTATTTTTTGTAAATGGATTGACTTGAAAAAAAACAGTTATGCAAAAATGTTCGTCCTGCGGACTCTCAATTGGTTTCCAATGAGCATCATTTGTGAAAATTTATATGTACAAATACGCTTAATTAAGCTTTTCCGAAAGCCCTGATTCTGTTCATTCGAATGTTAGAAGAACCTTCATTTGCCCAGATACTTTGGACCTTTTTATCAGTGCGAATTCGTCAGGTCAATCATATTTCTGGGCCTTGTTTATTTACTAATGATTAACCAAAGGTAATTTTTTCCCATGATATTAGAGTTTTGTCGCACATTTTGTCACCATCATGATGTTTGGTTTTCTTTTCTGAATTTTCAATCACTGTTACAACCATATCGCCTATTTAAGTAATTTTAACCCTTTGCATGCTGGGTAATTTGTCTTCTGCTAAAATGTCGTCTGCTGAATTTATAAAATAAGCATTTTCTTCATTTTTTTTCAAAGAATACTATCAGAATAGCAAACAGTTTGGATCCAGATGAGACGCCACGTTCTGTGGCGTCTCATCTGGATCCAAACTGTTTGCAAAGGCCTTTAAAATTCAGCTCCAGCGCTTTAAGGGTTAACAATTCTAGAAGCATCATAAGATTCATCTCTTATTCTCTATTGACATATTTTAGTATCATTTCGGCAGGAGCCACTGGTAGCTTGAAATGTCCTTTTTTGATCAACAAACACGATTGGCCGCCGTTTTGAATTAAAGCTTCTTTTGATTTACTTACTTTTGATTCATAGGTTAACTTGCACTAAAAAACTCAACTGGATTATTGGTTAAAATCTATTTAATCTATTAAAAATATGTACTATTAAAGATTTGTATTGCCAATTGTTACGTACTGGGCTGATTTTTAAGGCAATTTTTTATTTTTCAATAAATACATGTAAATACGCACAAACACATCTTATCTGTAGCTCTGGTATCATGTGAGAATTTGAGACTATATTTCTGATTGCATGAAATTGAATCTTGACAACAGTGCATCATCTATATACATGTACATGTATGTGAGCCATTTTTTAGGAAACTGATTTACATTAGTACCCTTGATGGCAAATTCTCGGCGCTTGATGTAAAAAATGAAGGTGAATTACTGTGGAGTGTACCTGCAGATGGCCGACCCCTTTTATCCTCAAGTATCAGTCAGCTAGAGGTAAGTGCAAACCTTTCCCACTTTGATACGTATTTTACCCTTTCCCACGTACATGTAGATACATATTTTTACAGATTTGTAGTCCCTTAGAAAGTTAAATTTAATTAAGACCTTTCTAACTAGATTAAAGTTTTAAAGGCTTCAAATCCAACCCTTACATACTAATGAGCAGCAAACAGCATAAAACCCGAACAGACTGGGAGTTACTCGCAGGCTATTCTGGTTTTATGCTGTTTGCATATACAAATGTAGCCATTTTCACTTTATAATACTTCCGAGAGGGAAACTGTTAAACCTTTCCAACTCACAAAAAAGGTAATATGGCTATTTGCAACCAGCCAAAACAACCTGCTTGTATCTCGTGGTATGTTCAGGTTTTAAGCTGTTTGCTGCTCATCAGTATCCAGTACACTAGAATGCTGGACACAATACTACTGTCCACAATTAAAATAAAGCATGTATGGTTTTTTTCTTTGTTCCAAGTATTTATAGTTGTATTTTATTTCATTATTAAGAGTTTCAGCCTGAAATGTCATCTCTTGATAAATTGATTTAAAAATTCACCTGAAACATGGGTTAAACTATATGTTTGACCAAAATAACAAATGTACTAATCCAAATTATGCATTACGGTATAATAAATTATTTCATAATCAAATCTCTAACATGGAACTGCTGATATGTAGTTGGATAATAACATGTATTTAGGATTACATGTACATGTAAGTACAAATGAAAATTGCAAATGATTGCTTACAACTGGAGATCCATTTTGAAAAAGATCATGTACAAAAATGGTATAACATTTTTTTATTTTGGAAGGTAAATAATAACTTTTTTCTCTTTTATCCCTTCAATACCTCAAAAACTGGTTGATTATCGCATTAAGATCATGGAAAACGGTGTGTCCACTCGGTACATTCCATCACTGGACGGAGGCCTTTACCGCTACGACGGAGAAAGCATTCATCCAGTGCCTCTGACAGCAGATAAACTTCTCAGCTCATCCCACAAGATGTCCGAGGATACCATGATGGTGGGAGGGAAAGATTTGGTCACCTTGGGACTGGACCCTCTCACAGGACAGGTACATGTACATAGTGTTGTTTATATTTTTGTCAAAGTTGAGGCAGTTATTGGGCCCCATTCTTTATGTAGCCAAGTATGTATTTTCCCCACAAATTCCTAAAATTCACTATTGAAGGTGTCCAAATTAGTGTGTTTTTTTAATCATTTAATGCAATATTTAGTTATATGTTGAACCTTTGTAAACATAAAAAATCTAAATTTTTTAAGTATTTGTAAGCGAAACATTAAATCCATCAATTTCCCAATTTAAGCCAACACAAAGATATTATTTGCAATATAAATGTCTCTCACCTCATTCCAAAAACAATGAAAAAAACAACAACACTTGTATATCCTACGGCTTTAGGGTTATCAAATAAAATCTTTGAATTTTGTAAATTTTTAGTGTATATTATAATATTGTTAAGTGAAACAGAATATCCTGCAGTTTTATCTTAATTTAACTTGTTCACAGTTTGACAAAATGAGAATTTTCAATACAATTGTCATAGATTCAGATACAAATATCTGCATTAGGTTCAAGCAAGCAAAAAACTTACTCCTGACTCTGAAAAGTGCCCAGAATGTATATATGAGCCGGGTTCAGAGAAAACTGGGCATAATCATGATAATGCTTGTGCGTAAAGTGTCATCCCAGATTAGCCTGTGCAGTCCGCATATGGCGACACTTTCCGCCTAAACTTGATTTTTGGTAAGGAGAGACTTCCTTGAAATTTAAAATACCATAAAAGCAGAAAGTGTCATCCCTGATTAGCCTATGAAGACTGCACAGGCTAATCAGGGACGACACTTTATGCACATGCATTATGCCCAGTTTTCTCAGAACGCGACTCATATATTTGTTTATTAATACTTACATAATATTTTTCTGAATTATTATGCATCAACTGAAACCGGTATAAAAAGTGTTTGTAAATTTTATTATAGATAATTATGCAAAAAACGTGTTTTACCAAGCTTTTAAACTACCAGCAAAAAGGCCTGCTTTGTTTAGTTGTAGGGCTTAAGCTTCTGCTTTCATATGTGTCTTGTTCTAAGAAAACTGGGCTTAATGCTTGTGCGTAAAGTACCGTCCCAGATTAGCCTGTGCAGTCCGCACAGGCTAATCAGGGACGACACTTTCCGCTTTATGGTATTTTTAATTTGAAGGAAGTCCCTTTTACCGAAAATCAAGTTTAAGCGGAAAGTGTCGTCCCTGATTAGCCTGTGCGGACTGCACAGGCTAATCTGGGACGGCACTTTACTCACATGCATTTTGCCCAGTTTTGTCAGAACAAGACACATATCTTCCTAGGTTTTACCTCAGAGGAGGTACAAGTTTGTTTGTTTTATATTTTTCCTTGTTTTGAGTTTTGGGAGTGAACTCATAATTTGACACTTTTTTTAATATTAAAAACTGAGAACAATTTCCTCTAATGCAAGCCTTAATGTCGAGTACTACAATTTAGAATATATGGCATGTGTATATACTATACATGTAAATCAGTAAATATTCTCTGAAATCATGTTGAAAAAAACAACAACAAACTTTCTGTTATAGCTTCCTTAAGTTGATAATTAATGTGAACATCGCTCCTTGTACTTAACCATAATTTTGGAAATATTGCCATATTATGCCCCCCTTCGAAGAATAGGGGATATATTTTTTTGCATGTGTCCGTCTGTCGGTCCGTTCACGAAATGGTTTTCGTATGATAACTCAAGAACGCTTAGGCCTAGCATCATGAAACTTCATAGGTACATTGATCATGACTGGCAGATGACCCCTATTGATTTTCAGGTCACTTGGTCAAAGGTCAAGGTCACGTTTGGGGGGGGGGGCAGGGGCATATGTCTCCAACTGGAACACTTGTTTTAAACTAAATAACTAGATTCTACTTTTTTAGCTCACCTGAGCACAACGTTCATTGTGCTCATGGTGAGCTTTTGTGATCACCTTTTGTCTGTCGTGCGTCGTCAACATTTCGCCTTGTGAATACTCTAGAGGCCACATTTATTGTCTGATTTTCCTGAAACTTAGTCAAAACATTTGTCCCATTGATACCTCGACTGAGTTCAAAACTGGGTCATGCTGGGTCAAAAACTAGGTCACTAGGTCAAAAAAAAAGAAAAACCTTGTGAACACTGTAGAAGTCACATTTGATGCCCAATCTTCATGTCACTTTGTCAAAATGTTTGTCTTAATGATATGTTCAAAATGGTTCTGGTCTGTTGAAAAACATGGCTGCCAGGGGGCACGACAGTATTCCTTATATGGCTATATAGAAAAACTTATGAACACTCTAGAAGTCACAATTTGTGGCCAATCATCATGAAACTTGGTTAAAACACTAGTTTCATTGATATCTCGGACGAGTTCGAAAATGGTCCAGATCGGTGAAAAAATATGGCCGCCAGGGGGCAGGGCAGTTTTCTCTATATATATGTAGTGAAAACATGTGAACCCTCTAAAAGTCACTTTTTTGGTCCAATGTTCATGAAATTTGGTCAGAACATGTGTTTTCTGGATATGACGGTTGAGTTCGAAAATGGTTTGGATCGGTAAAAAAGCATGGCCGCTGGGGGGGGTCATTTTCCTTATATTTATATAGTAAAGCAGCTTGTGAACACTCTAGTTTAGCATGTCAAGGGAAGTAACTGCAAAATGGCTTTTGAAAAATTATGTTGAATTGACAGAGTTGTCTCCCTTTTTTTTTTTTTAAGCACAAGAAGATTAAGTGGAATTAATAAAAAATGATAGTTTTACATTCTGGAAGATAGCAAACTTTTGAATATGTGTTTTATTGTTTGATGATTCTGTACAATATGGCATTCTTTTGTCAAACGATTAAAGCGAGACTATACAATTTTTATATGTGTTAAATTGTAATATATTGATAAATACATGTTACAATAACACAAAATAGGCAAGACATTGAAGACGAATTTCATTAAATGCAGCAAAGACAAATTAGCGCCCCGAGCCGATGGTGACGAAGATATTTCGTACATATTTTCCTACAATAACCGAAGGATTCGTCTTTTTATAAGGATCGCAGTTAGTGTTTGTGTGTCGTATGAATAGACATCGCTGCAGAAATTTAAAAACAGCCATTAAACTTAATTAAGATTGACATCGTACATGCATGATATACATTCTGGCAAATTCGACTTTACAGACATTTTCGATTTCAGAATTAAATATCTGGCTTATTTCGCATTTTTCAACACATGTTCTTCTCAACTTTTATTATAAATTATATTGAAATGTATGACCTTGTAAACACTCTAGAGGTCACATTTATATTCCGATCATCATGAAACTTGGTCTGAAGATTTGTCTCAATGATATCTTGGATGAGTTCGAAAATGGTTTTTGTTGCTTTAAAAACATGGCCACCAGTGACGGGGCATTTTTCCTTATATGGCTATATATGGCTTTAGTAAAACCTTGTTAACACTCTAGAGGCCACATTTATTGTCCAATCTTCATGAAATTTGGTCAAAAGATTGGTCTCAATGATATCTTGGATGAGTTAGAAAATAATTATGTTTGCTTGAAAAAATGGCTTCCAAGGGGCCGGGCATTTTTCCTTATATTGCGATAGTAAAATCTTGTTAACACTCTAGAGGCCACATTTAATGTCCGATCTTCATGATTCATCCCGATAATATCTTGGATGGGTTCAAAAATGATGCCGGTTGGTTGAAAAACATGGCTGCCAGGGGCGGGGCATTTCCTTATATGGCTATAGTAAAACCTTGTTAACACTCTAGAGGCCACATTTATTTTCGTATCTTCGTGAAACTTGGTCAGAAGATTTTTCCCGATAATATCTTGTTATCTTAGATGAGCGACTTTGGGCCTTTTAGGCCCTCTTGTTTCTCTTTATGACTTAAATTAAAGTCTTCGTAGGTTTAGTAGACTTCTCTCCTTAAAATGTTTCTGGATGCTCATTATTCCTATACGTGGATTTGCTTTGTTTTCAGATGCGTTATAAATGTGGTGTTAAAGGATGCCACACATTTGGCGATGATGTTGGGAGAGAAGATGATTTACTGATTGTAACACGTCAGACCCAAACTGTTCGTGCTGTGGACTCCCGTACAGGGTCAGAAAAGTAAGTCATGTTATCAATCACTCAAGGCTTACTTAGAGAAAAAAGTTGTTGTAATTTACTCAAAATTTTTGTCTCAGTACCTTCAAAAATTCCAAATTAAAATTTTGACAAATTGCTCTGGGATCATGACCTGCAGATTTTAGAGCAATGGGGAAAATACCAAAGAAAGGGTCGTTGTGTTATTGTGGTGGTTGGTTAATCTGGTCATGTTTTAGCTCACATTGCCTGAAAGTTTTATTCAAGACTGGAAAGTCATTTGGCTGTATAAGTTTTTATGCCCCCGGTAGAGTGGCATATAGCAGTTGAACTGTCCGTCAGTGTGTCAGGCAGTCCGTCCGTCCGAAAACTTAAACATTGGCCATAACTTTTGCAATATTGAAGATAGCAAATTGATATTTGGCATGCATGTGTGTTGAAAGGTCAAGGTCATCCTTCAAGGTCAAAAGTCAAAAAACAAAATCCAAGGGAAGTAACAAGCTTAAAAGGGAGATAATTTCTATTTTATATCATTTGGCAGGTACAGATCATTTTCACAGGGGAAGTAATATTTTTTTTAAGGATATAATATGAAATAAATTTTAAGGTCAATGTCAAGGTCATCCTTCACGGTCAAAAGTCAAAAAATACAGTACAAGCGAAGTAATAAGCTATAAAAGGGAGATAATTTCTAAACCTGCCAAATTATATATTGAAATTTTATTTCAAAGCGGCACAATAGGGGGCATTGTGTTTCTGACAAACACATCTCTTGTTTTTCATGCAGCTGTTATAAAAAACTTAATGAAATATTAATTTGGTTGACTGATCTTTTTTATTTAAATTGAACATTCAAGCTTGCTCATATTCTTCCTTATGATATGAATGTGTGATTTTTATGTCCCCTACCAGTGAAACCAGAGAGGGCTTATGGTTTGCGCTCTGTCTGTCAGTCTGTGCGTCACATTTTCTGGATCCTGCGATAACTTTAAAAGTTCTTCACTGTCTCAGCCAAACATGGCCGAACTGATGGACATGTCCTGTACAATTTTGTAAGGTGCGGCCCGTTGGTAAAATTTACAGGACCGATTGTCCGGTAAAAATTGAGATCCAATTTGTTGGTTTGTACAGGTATGTTTATGGCTCTGAAAGTGAGTTGCAAAAATAGCGATCGCGTCTTTATACACGTGCTTTTCTGTAACAACGCTCTTTCTGCTGACGGAATTTTCTGAGGGCACCTGATTGGTCCATTTTTGTGCATCTTACGAATGCAGGTCAGGACAGTTTAAATCCATGACAGCCTAGTCGCTTAACAAGATCATCATAAATCTGATTATCAAATGATACAGATGTCAATTTGTGTGGTTGTAATAGTAATGTATAATAATGATCGTTGTCATTGGAACCGTTATTGTCTTGGGTGTCAATGTCCATGCATGAAAAAGGCTGGTCATCATTTATTGAGGTCTTTGTCGGTTTGAGTAGCTTAGGTAAACAAGTATCGGCTACTTTTGTTTTGGAAAATGTTCTTAAGATATGACGAAGGAGCGATTCCCGGTGGAAAATTAGAATGATTGATGAGAAAATGTATATTTACTGTTAACATGCGTTTATCATTTTTATGCCCCCCTTCGAAGAAGAGGGGGTATATTGTTTGTTGGTCTGTCGGTCCGTCCACCAGATGGTTTCCGGATGATAACTCAAGAACGCTTAGGCCTAAGATCATGAAACTTCATAGGTACATTGATCATGACTGGCAGATGACCCCTATTGATTTTCAGGTCAAAGGTCAATGTCACAGTGACTCGAAACAGTAAAATGGTTTCCTGATGATAACTCGAGATTGCTTATGCCTAGGATCATGAAACTTCATAGGAACATTGATCATGACTGGAAGATGACCCCTATTGATTTTCAGGTCACTAGGTCAAAGGTCAAGGTCACAGTGGCTCGAAATAGTAAAATGGTTTCAGGATGATAGCTCAAGAACGCTTACGCCTAGGATCATGAAACTTCATAGGTACATTGATCATGACTGGCAGATGACCCCTATTGATTTTCAGGTCACTAGGTCAAGGTCACAGTGACATAAAACGTATTCACACAATGGCTTCCACTACAACTGACAGCCCATATGGGGGGCATACATGTTTTACATTTACAAACAGCCCTTGTTTTTGAATATGTTTTAACTAATCAAGACTAGTACCATGTATGGTGTGTATTATTATTTAACGTCAGATACAAATGTGTGACCTTCAAATTAATAGCTTTTTTTATCATTTATAATTTTATATCATTAACACCTTGATCCTAGCAATGAAACCAAGTTATTTTACTATTATATTCTGTAGCTGGTTGGTCCTGTAAACAATTAGCAGGTCCTGTATTTTTCTAATTTTACAGGACCTACTGTCCTGTAAAAATTTGCCTAGTTTGGATTTGACTGTCATCATATTTTTTCATGAAACTTAAAACATGGATAGATGGCAATATGGACATTATGCACGTCATTTCATCTTGTTCTTACGTCAACAATTCTGGTTGCTATGGCAACAATAATATAAAGAATAAAAATCTGAAAATGGTGGAGTTTCACTGGTAGGGGACTTATATTGCTTGGCAATAGTCTTGTTATGTCTATGTTAACAGTTTGAAAAGTTATACCCCTTTTTCAACTTCTACATTTCTGTAACATTATTGTTGCTATAGACTTTGACTCTGAAACCACAAGGCACGAGAGTTTTGTATTAAATATGTTACTTTGTTTAAATAATTCTCCTTAAGTCAAAATGGCCATGCCCCAAGCCAGTTTTTTCATTTTTAAAACTTGCTACATATTACCATGTGCATTGCAGGTTCTAGAGGGTATAATTCAAGCCAGAGTGACAGCAAATCTTTTATCAGAATGTTAAGATTTATGAGACACATATTTCATGTAACAGCAACAAGTTTCTTTCTCAGATTTCTGCTCTGAATAAAATCTTATTAAAAAGTAATAGCCCTATAGGTGTTTTTTTCTCTATTTGAGGTGTTAAATGACTCATAAAAATCATATCTGTCAGCTGATTTATATGGTTAGCATAGTCTGTCCATGAAATAATGTGTTAATAGGTCACACACTCTGTTGCCACTAATGTCATTCATCTGCAAGATTGGCTTTCCAGTAAAGTATAAGCTTTTTTATAAACTTTAGAATAGTTTGCTGTCAGGCTAAAAAAATAATATAAGATTATTTATTAGACAGTATTCTATTACTTCATGGATTGTATTGTTTGATCCAAGTCAATAGACTTTTTAAATACCATATTAAACAGAATTACATACTTTTGACTAACTTGCCATAGTCTAGACAATATCTAAAAGGTCAAGTTATTTTTATTCTTGGTGCAATTTAATCATTTTGTGAGTACTTAAAAATTCAGTCACAAAAAGTGCATGCTTTTTTCAAAGTGTTTTTGCTTTCACTGAGTGTTTTTAGGTTGTCTGATTATGAAGTACATTTGTATATAGCCAGATGTGTTTTACGGCCTGTAAATGCAGCATGATAAATGTACTGTAGTATATGTGACACTTTATCAATAAGTTTGTCAGTTTGTTAGCTGGTCTGCCAGCATAAAATGTTATATGTTTGTTAAGTGATACAATTGAAACTCGAAGGGTAGATGTGCAAGATACATTTTGTAATCTGCAGTCAAGCCTGTTCCTGGCGTATCTATTGGTCCGTTAAACAGACCCACTATGAAAGCAAATTACACCCCTGATAATAATCAAATGTTTGTCTTAATGATATGTTGGTTGAGTTCAAAAGTGGTTCTGGTCCGTTGAAAAACATTGCCGCCAGTGAGCGGGGCAGCTTTCCTTATTTGGTTATAGAGAAACCTTGTATACACTCTAGAGGCCACATTTCTTGTCCGATCTTCATGAAACTTGGTCAGAAGATTTGTCCCAATGATGCCTCGATCCAGTTCAAAACTGGGTCATGCTGGGAAAAAACTAGGTCACTAGGTCAAAACAAAGAAAAACCTTGTAAACACTGTAGAAGTCACATTTCATGCCCAATCTTCATGTAACTTTGAAAATGTTTGTCTTAATGATATGTTGGTTGAGTTCAAAAAGGTTAGCAAACTAGGGCCATCTTGGCCCTCTTGTTTTCCAAAATGGCAAGGAAATTGCCTGCCAGTTGTCCATTCATTTTAAGCTCGGCTGTTTTCGTAGAAAACCCGAGATATTATCATAGCCAGCTCGTCGTGCCTTCAGCCGTCCACTGTAGGCGTTGTGCTAAAACCTTAACATTGGATAACAAAATCAAAGTGCTTCCACCTACAACTTTGAAATTTCATATGTAGATGCACCTTGATGAGTTCTACAAGGCACACCCATTTTTGGGTCACTAGGTCAAAGGTCAAGGTCATTGTGACCTCTAAAAAAAAAAAATTCTGACAAGCTTTCATTTATTCAAAACTGCACTTTCAGTCGAGCATTGGCACCCGTTATGGGGTGCTCTTGTTATTAATTGCCCTTGAACAGAGCTGGCTAAGCAGTGGAGGTGTCTAAGACAGGTTAAACACAAAGCATTAGTTATACTATTTGCCTTGAACGAGCTATAGTGTACAACCATCTTTTATGTTAATTATCACATGTTACTTTGTAGTGTATACTCCTGATATTGAAAAACTGCAGAACAAAAATCGTGAACATTTTGATGCTTCTCAGTATAATACTATCTGATCACAAGTGATTCCCTAACTTGGCCTTACACAGGGGTTTACTTGAGTGTATGCCTTCTTGCCCGGGAATGGTAAAAATATAGAGGGGCAATTAATTTTCAAAAGTTGGTAGCTGGTCAAGTAAGTCAATGATGAGAGTGAAATAACAATGGTATCTTTATTTTGCAATAATTTAACTGCTTTGAGTTTATATCCATATTTATAAGTTATATAAAACTGAATACTGAGATTGGCCATTTCCATGTAAGTAGCCAATCAAACTGTGTTTATTGAAAATTTAATAATTTAAATACTATTACACCAATCTCATGAAATAAATAACCACCCAAACTTTTTAAATTGCATGAAAGCATAACTGATGTTGTGAAATAGAAAAGTCATTGTAATGACTGTTTCTAATATTATGCTACATTTTGAGAAATACTTATAACTCTCTGATTATACTCCTTTAATTGACGTTTCGGCATAATGCCTTTATCAAAATAGTTTTGAGAAATAGTTTTAAAAACATTGAACATTCAAATTAAAGTAGTTTTGAGCTTGCAAAAGCGTTTTTAGCTCATCTATTTTTTGAAAAAAAATTATGAGCTATTGTCATCACCTTGGCGTCGGCGTTGGCGTTGGCGTCGGCGTCCGGTTAAGTTTTGCGTTTAGGTCCACTTTTCTCAGAAAGTATCAATGCTATTGCATTCAAACTTGGTACACTTACTTACTATCATGAGGGGACTGGGCAGGCAAAGTTAGATAACTCTGGCGTGCATTTTGACAGAATTATGTGCCCTTTTTATACTTAAAAAATTGAAAATTTTGGTTAAGTTTTGCGTTTAGTTCCACTTTTCTCAGTAAGTATCAATGCTATTGCATTCAAACTTGGTACACTTACTTACTATCATGAGGGGACTGGGCAGGCAAAGTTAGATAACTCTGGCATGCATTTTGACAGAATTATGTGCCCTTTTTATACTTAGAAAATTGACAATTTTGGTTAAGTTTTGTGTTTAGGTCCATTTTATTCCTTAAGCATCAAAGCTATTGCTTTCATACTTGCAACACTTACTAACTATCATAAGGGGACTGTGCAGGCAAAGTAATGTAACTCTGACTGGCATTTTGACAGAATTATGTGCCCTTTTTATACTTAGAAAATTGAAAATTTGATTAAGTTTTGTGTTTAGGTCCACTTTATTCCTACAGTATCAAAGCTATTGCTTTCATACTTGCAAGATTTATGAACTATCATAAGGGGACCGTGCAGGCAAAGTTATGTAACTCTGACTGGCATTTGGACGGAATTATGGGCCCTTTATACTTAGAAAATTGAAAATTTGGTTAAGATTTATGTTTTGGTCCACTTTACTCCTAAAGTATCATAGATATTGCTTTCATACTTGGAACACTCACAAACTATCATAAGGGTACAGTAAAAGGACAAGTTTTATAACTCTGGTTGTCATTGTTACGGAATTATGGCCCTTTTTTGACTTAGTAACTTTTAATATATGGTTAAATTTTGTGTTTCGATCCACTTTACTTCTTAAGTATCAAGGCTATTGCTTTCAAACTTCAAATACTTACATGCTATCATGAGGTTACTGTACCTGGCAACTTGAATTTTACTTTGACCTTTGAATGACCTTGACTCTCAAGGTCAAATTATTAAATTTTGCTAAAATTGCCATAACTTCTTTATTTATGATTAGATTTGATTGATACTTTGATGAAACTACTCTTACCTGACATACCACAATAGACTCCACCCAAACCATCCCCCGTGCCCTCCCCCCCTCCCCCCCCTCCCCCCTCCCCCCCCTAATTTTTTTTTTTTTTTTTAAGATCATCTCACAAATGACCACCACACCCTCACACTATACCCCCCCCCCCCACCCCACCCCCCCCCCCCCCACAATTTTTTTTTTTTTTTTTTTTTTTTTTTTTTTAAGATCATCTCACAAATTATCACCACACCCTCACACTATACCCCCCCCCCCCCCTCCCATTTTTTTTTTTAAAACTGTTATGTTTGAAATACCGTCCAACCATCGCACTCAAACCCCCCCCCCTCCCATCGCCCCCCCCCAACCCCCCCCCCCCCCCCCCTCGATTTTTTTTTTTTTTTTTTTTTTTTCGCTTTTTTGGAAGATAATGTAATAAATGTCCACAACCCCACACTATACACCCCTCTTCACTCCACTCCTCCCTCCTTTGTGATTGAAAATGAGAGTCCCTTCACCTTTAAAAAGAAAATAGATGAGCGGTCTGCACCCGCAAGGCGGTGCTCTTGTTTTACATTTTTTTTACTGAATCTTAAAACTGTGAATTATTTGTAGATAACTATTAGAAAAACAAAACAGATTTTATTGTGTTGTGTTAATTGTTAAAAATTTATAATTTAATTACAGTAGATTTCGCTTAATTGAATAGCCCATTTGTCACGTCCGAATATTCAATTATCCGGAGTATTCAATTATACGGAATCAGTTATAGTTTCAAATGTTATCACTAACCGGGTGTAATCCTCCTGGAAATTGTGCTTTTCATGCATAATCAAAACATTGTTTCGACACGTAAAGCGTTTAAAAAAAGTTAATATTGGAATTTAATATTGAATCCATTATAAATATAATATAAATGTTTTGTTGAATTCCCAAATGAGAATACAAATTTTGTAATCCAAAACACACTTTCTAGCTTTAAATAAAACGTCCACATGTATTTCCTTTGCCCCCAACAAAAAGCTAGCGAAAACTATGCAGCAATGTAAATGTACAATGTCACGCCATACTGTGCGTGTAATGATTTTTCCTATTTTCATTTTATTGCTTACCCAACGCTAACGCTAGCAACATCTATTGCTCATGTATTGTCTTGGTAAAAAGCGCGCGAAAATTAGCGTGGGTGTATATACAACGTTGAAGGAAAACTTTGTAGCGAGGAGAATGCTGTATCTTTGACATTACGCTCTTTCAGGTAGTTTAGTATTGAAACAGATAATGTACTGTGTACTGATTTACCAGAAAATCTGGTCAATACTGGATTTAATTTTGGTTATTGTGAAAACATGATCAGCAGTGTTAAGACTGCGATGTTTTGACAAATGTGTGCGTTTTCGATTGTTTGACATCATGTTTAGATATGATTTACTGTGACGCATTTGTGTAGGTTTTTATACACGAACTGAGAATATAGTGTAACATTCCATCACCTATTGCAAACTGTCGAGCAAGACATGTCAACAGTTTGTTTCTAATCAGCAACACACTCTTTAATTGTTTCTAAGCGACAACAAACTGTTGAAGTGTGTTACTCGACAGTTTGCATTCGAAAGTTTGCACCTCAGACTGCACACCGGAGACTCCAGTGTTTGCTTTGTACTTGCTCGCATACTACACCTGTTAGTCACGTGACGCTTGACAGACGCTGCATACATGAATGGTGTGAAATGAAAAAAAAGGCAGTCAATTGAGCATGTCTGTCAAAATCGTCGATACCATGCGTATCCTTGGAGATTTATGACATTCTTTGCTGGATTATAGTAGTGGATTATAGTGTTCAATAGAAAATTGGCTATTCAATTAACCGAAATACACCATATTTCCTATCAGAATATGTGGAATTTTTAAAACGGGAAGAGATGCAAATGGTTTGGTGTTTTGAATTTCTATTCAATTAACCGAATTATTCGATTATCCGACATTCAATGAAGTGGAATCTACTGTATAACTTAGTGTATTGCATTATCACGGCTGTTAATTACGGGCACCACCTTTTTTGTGATGCATTAATAAATGAGCCAATGCTACTTCCCAAGTGGCGTTAAGGACCGGATGTTTTGAAATTTCACGGATAGTTCTACAGGATGAGTAGGTTTTATGGTTTTTATTCAACATATTTTGCATTATTTTTAAAATCAGGCAATGTAGCGCGATTCAGCAAAGGTTCATTCATCCACAAAAGTACAGAAACATATAATTCCAACCCATTTAGAACCGTGATGACCATTATTAGTTGTGGCATGGTGAAGTTTTCAAAAGAAAATCAATGTATTTTGCTTGTGTGATGACCAAATTTCCACCCAATGAAACTGCTAAAGACATCAACCCATCGCTTTGAACATGTACAAGTTGTTGCATGCAGAAAAAGATTGGCTTCTTGTCGATCTAATAGATAATTTTGCATTTTATCAAAAGAGATGGAGCCAGTGTAAAGGAGGTGGCGCGTTCATGACAGGAGGTGGCACCAATGCACATTTTCAGCTATTTGAATTTTCCGTGCCAACTTTATACCATGTAAGTGGTATACCAGGTTGAGTGCTCGATCTTTGTTTCTTAATTATATAATGAAATATAATTTAAAAAGTAAAGTCTACATAATTTTGATGAATCGATCATCTGTTGCAAAGAGATTTTGTGTCATTGAATATAGTAAAAAACTGGAAAGTTATTTGAGTATGGTTAAAGAAGGTTAACAATTAAAGACCGAGCTCACCAAATTTTTTAGAGATGTTAACTTAGTGGGAACAAACAACAACAACGACATATTTTCGCCGAATTAAGATTTGTTGACCTTTGCCTTTTAGTGAATTAAGCATTTGGATTAATAGGGGACAAAACTCTTCGTTTCAAGCAGCAGTTTAGTAGCATCTTTTAATTATTTCTTGAAATATCCTACTGTATAAACGTATGTGTTGTAGTAAAAATA
Source organism: Dreissena polymorpha (assembly GCF_020536995.1). Taxonomy (NCBI): domain Eukaryota; kingdom Metazoa; phylum Mollusca; class Bivalvia; order Myida; family Dreissenidae; genus Dreissena; species Dreissena polymorpha. The sequence goes on from NC_068357.1 coordinate 116,148,619, forward strand.
TTGTGAAAATGTTAAAAATTTAGTTATTGGAATTATTTAGTATTACATATGTTGGGTTTATATCCTGCACTATGTTTTATTCAGGTTGCTGACTTTTCAATTGAGTTGGTGATTTATATATTTACATATTTTTATCTTGTTTTGTTATAGACTGTGTATATATTTTGTATATATTTGGGTTTAAATATTTACATTGACACATATAAAAAAGAAATATAAAAAAGGAACATAATCTATCCAGGGTTGCGATTTCTCCGTGGATTTCTGCGGATCGGGTTGTCCGGGGTCATTTCCGCGAATCGCGTAAATTCGGAAAAAATGGTTCGACCAATTCCGCATGTGTATTTCAAAAGCGGCCCGAAAAATCCGCGGCTGGCGAAAACTATCCTCATATTACACTGGAAATTTCTGCCTAAGCATTTTGAAACGAGCGATGTCATTGGCTTTCGTTTCCCAATCTTCCGATTAAAATCAGACTTTTAAAACGCACCAATGCACGATAAATGAATCATCTCATGACTTACATATGATAGTAATATGTACATGTAAGTCGTGTGATGATTCATATATGGTGCATTGGTGCCACCTCCTGCCAATTGCGCCACCTCCTTTGCATGGGCTCCATCTCTTTTGAAAGAACACAAAATTTTCTATTAAATCTGCAAGAAGCCAATGTGTTTGTGCATGCAGCAGTTAGTACATGTTGAACGCAATCGTTTGATGTCATTAGAGAATTAATTGCATGGAAATTGGCTCTTCAAACAGGCAAAAAACATAGATTTACTTTCAAAAACTCCATCATGCCACATATAATATATATAACTCACGTTGTAATATTACTTGTGTTGTTATTGTAGGTTACTGTGCATTTGTGAATAAATGAATCTGTGCTTGCCTGATTGTTTAAATAATGCAAAACATATTAAAATAAACATATGAAGCCTACTCACCCTTTATAACTGTCTGTGAAATTTCAAAACATCTCTCGTCCTTAGCGCCACCTTGGAAGTACCCTAAAGGGGGGGATAGGGTATTTTCCTCCCCTGAGAATATTCTTAAATTACACCCCTGATAATAATCAACCAGCTTTGACTCGTCAATCACAGATTGACTTTGCATATTATTTTTCGATGCTAAAGCAGCAAATTGAAGCATATGAACCAGTGTTTATTATCCCCCGCCAAAGGCGGAGGGATATTGTTTTGGCGTTGTCCGTCCATCCTTCCGTCTTTCCGTCCGTCCGGCCGCCACTTTTGTGTCCGGAGCCATATCTTGGAAGTGCTTTGGCGGATTTCATTGAAACTTGGTATAAGTATATATATATGGTGAAGAGGATGATGCACGCCAAATGGCATTGCATACATGTACACCATCTGTTAATAATGGAGTTATGGCCCTTTGTATCTTGAAAAAATGCTTTTTTGAGTGTCAAATATAACACTTTTGTGTCCAGAAGCGTATTGGCGGGGGATATCCATTCAATGAACTTGCTTGTTATTCTTTGAATTTAGGGGCCATTAAAAGGACCCAATTTCCAATGGAAAAATATATTTTCCAAATGGAACCTTAACATATCCAATTAAAGGTTTTTAAAAAAAATATATAATTATACAAAATCAGAGTTTTTTAATAAGTCTCAACATTAAGATTATCTCCCATCAAGCATTATAGATTATCCTTAGTAAATGTCATATTGAAATCACTCTTAAACTCAATTTTAAAGCATTTGTTATTTCCCAATTTTATTCATAACAATGAACTGTTTCTCTCCAAAGGGACCCTGCCCCATTCCCAAAATGGTGAAAAAACACACTGTGTCTGTGAACGCAAAAGCTAGTCAATAATTGTTTGTAACTGTTGAATAAACATGTGCCAGTGGTGTAGCTAGAGGCAAGGTTATGCCAAGTCAGTTGAAAGGACATGCTTCCAACATCTTCCCCATATTTAGTTTTAAGTATATGTAGAACATACATTTATCTATTGAATAACATAATGTTGTAACACATACAAACCCAACTTAAATCTACCTGCCTTATAGTTTCTCAACAACTTTTGATATGCAAACCCTTACTGAGGTTTTTCTGCTATGTAAAAAAGGCCGTACAATTGACCCGTGTCCAATGCAAATGGACCCGATCCCAAACCGAAATTATAAAAAAAATTCCCCATTGAAAAAAATAAAAAATTCTTATAAAGAAGTGGCTTATCTATGACTTATAATTATTCGACTCCTTATCTCAATTTTATTTCTTAATCAACCTACTAAATATATAAGCATATAATTTGTATCCAAAATGACCAGGAAAAGACTTGTTGTGTCAATATTTGTTGATAAAAAAATCCCGATTTGGTCCTTTTTGTCGATTTTTGTCGATTTTTTTTCTCCAAATTTTCCACTTTTATTGATTGAAAAAATCCTAATTTGACCAGACTCCTTTTCCCAAACTGGCTGGAAAAAACCCTGCCTTGATATTTTCTGATATCATTAGTCTTATGTATTTTATAAATGATTTTTTGGGGGTCTGAACATTAAAGCTGAGGCAACAGATTCGTTGTGCCTCAGCGTGGCAATAAGGCTGCATACAACCCCAAAAAAAACAGAAAGACCAAACACACTTTGTCTTTTGCAACTGATCAGGTTGGTTTCTTTCGGCAGGTGGAACTACAGTGTTGGTCAACATGAAGTTGCCTTCATGAAAGGTCATCACAAGGTCATTGATCACCATGACGATGAAACTGAGCGGGATGAGGTCACATGTTCAGTTGACGGTATAAAATGTTTTTTTTTGTTTTTTTTATGCCCCCTTTGGAAGAAAAGGGGGTATATAGTTTTCGCACTGTCTGTCTGTCTGTCTGTCAGTCTGTCACACTTTTCGTGTCCGCTTTCTAATTCAAATAGTTTTCATCCGATCTTTACCAAACTTGGTCAGAAGTTGTATCTAGACAATATCTAGGTCAAGTTCGAATATGGGTCATGCCGGGTCAAAAAAAAGGTCACTGGGTCTTTAAGTGCATTTCAATAACCACTTTTTGTGTCCGCTCTCTAATTCAAATAGTTTTCATTCGATCTTTACCAAACTTGGTCAGAAGTTGTATCTAGACAATATCTAGGTCAAGTTCGAATATGGGTCATGCCGGGTCAAAAACTAGGTCACGGGGTCACTTAGTGCATTTCAATAACCACTTTTCGTGTCCGCTCTCTAATTCAAATAGTTTTCATCCGATCTTTACCAAACTTGGTCAGAAGTTGTATCTAGACAATATCTAGGTCAAGTTTGAATATTGGTCATATGTCATCCTATGGAGACAGCTCTTGTTTACTGCTAAACCTATTTAAAGAAACACTTTTATATTTAAACTTATATTCTACTAATATTTTACGCTTCTTATTTTACATGTATTGTTTTGATTGATAAATGCCTTGAGGTAGTTATCATTTCAAAAAGTTCAAGAAATCAGGACTTGATATTAACCCATTCATGCCTGGCGTCCTGAAAAAAGGACATTGCTAACAGCGTAGACCCAGATGAGACGCCGCATGATGCGGCGTCTCATCTCGGTCTACGCTGTTTGCTTAAAGGAATTGTAGTAAGTAATTTTCTAAATATAGAAATAAATATACTAGACATCCCTAATTTTGGAAATAAATTGATCAAATTTACAAGGATGGGAGAGTCCACTGGGCATAAATGGGTTTATCTTAGACCATCATTAAGACTTGCACTTTTTGCAATATGCAGTCATTTAAATGAGCAATAAGACCAATCATGCTATAATTTATATTATGACTTAAGACCAAGAAAAAGTTAGTCCTAAGAAACTGAAACTGAAATATGAGCAAGCTGTTTCAGAATTTACTAGTTCAGTGCATGCCGGCTTGTGCGTATTTTGATCATTTCCCATGGACTTAAATTCCTCATGTAGATGAGGACACTGCGGACACTATGGACATGTTTAGCGGCACAGTGAAGATCGTGGTTCCTGATGGTATGGTTGTGGGAGTGAGTCCAGACAACTTCCAGTCGGTGGCGTGGACGTACAAGGTACTGTGCTCTATTGAAGTAACTACAAACATAGACCTTATTCAGAACTTGTGTAATAAGTTGCTGTGGCGTAGTGGATATGGTGTTTGGTGAGAGACCAGGAGGTCATGAGGTTGATCCTCATTGTGGGAGAAATGTTTACACCTCCACCAAGGACACTGAATTCTGGTTCTACCCAGACTTGAGAGCATTTCAATAAGCATTCAATTTTCAATGCAATCAAGCTAAAATAAATAGGTTTAGATTAATAAATCTCATTACTTAAAAAAAAGCTTTTTACTGTTAATGTGCATTTTTTCTCATAAAAATTCTTATATTGACAAAATTCAAATAAAAATGACTGTGGAGGGATTGATTAAACAATGTTATATAGGCTTACACTTACAGAAAATTTTATAAGTGAAAAGATAATTGTGTTGTTTCACTTAAAATTATCTCAATTATGGAAGCTGTTTAGGAAGTTATTTATGTACAAAGTTTTCTAGCAGTTTTGCCATAAAAATACCAAATACATTAACACAAGCAAAGTTCGTTATCAAGAGATTGTTGAACCCTTATGGTCTTAAAATAAAGGGATGCCAACCTGTTAAAAAACATAAACAACCACATTGTCCTTGTTCAGTTCAAGAGTCCCATCTCCAGCGTATGGCTGCTTTACCAGGGGGAACTGCGACAACTCGATCTCTTTGACAACAAGAACATTCCAGCTCTGTCCAGCTTCTCTGCTGATGACGCCCCTATTCATCAACCGTTACTTTATGTTGGTAAGGAAAATAATGTATAAATGTTTTTGAATGAATAAATGTTTTTGTGGTACCAAACATAGAGTTATCTTATGGAAAATTTTGATTGTTTGTCAGTGATAACAAAAGTAATGTTTTCAGATACGGTGACCTCTTTTTATGTCCCCCTGTCTATACTGGGGGACATATTGTTTTTGTCCTGTCTGTTTGTTGGTTTGTTGGTTTGCAGCAAACTTTTAACATTTGCTATAACTTTTGCAATATTGAAGATAGCAACTTGATGTTTGGCATGCATGTGTATCTCATGGAGCTGCACATTTTGAGTGGTCAAAGATCAAGGTCAGAGGTCAGATATATGGAGGGGACATAGTGTTTCACAATCACATTTTGTTTGTTTTCTCCCTGCTGCCTGCTTTACTGGTAAATAAAAAAAGTTTGATGTTATATGAAAAAGATATTTTGTAAATAATCAATAGTTAATTAAATGAATAGACCACAAGAATTTCACTAAGAAAATTTAATTGATTAAGCAAATTATTTGAACCTGTCCCTTTTCAGCAGAATCATGTACCTTTTATGATCCTAGATATTTGCTTATCCAGGTATGCATGACAAGCAGTTTTATGTCCAGTCTTCGGAGCGAATGCGTGAGAAAATGATGGCGGCCTCAGAGAAATACAAGGATGACCGCCTCATGACCACCTGCAACACTGACGCCTCCCTCCCTCGAGTGTCATGGAAACCGTACCTCAACACTGGTAACTATGGGAACAGTTCATCAGCGTATTTGAGACTGATATATGCAGCATTCACATGAAAAATAAAAAGCAGTTTTAATGCGTTTGTTAAGTGTCGTCTGGCTAGTCTGGGACGACACTTTACACACATGCATTAAACACCCTTTTTGCAAAACGGTGCTGATATTTATTTAGACAAACATTCATATGCAATAATAACATGTTGTTCATGTAATGCTATATGAACCTAGATTAGAAATCAAGGGTCATACATACTTATACATGTATTTATTTGTCTTTAAGTATGATTTTATTCAAATATATTGTTTCTTTGGTTCCAAGTGATGATTATTGAAATAGGGTGTAAATTTCTCATTAATATCCTAGCAATTAAGGTTTGAGGACATTTATTTTTTTAACAAAAATTCAATTAATTCTGGATATAGGACGAGCAACTTATACTCTGTAATTTGAATAGACACTGTGATTTTTTCAGAAAATATGGGTGTGATTTATCCTACTTTTAGCTCATTTATTGTTCCATTTTAATACCAATATAGTTCTGACTAAAATAAGTTTGTTTGTCTTAAAAGTCGGGTAGTGTTTTCTTTTTCCAAAACCACAAACTTGGAAAAAAATGAAGATAAACCTTTTTCACCTTCTCTTTGCAGCACAGTGGCGTACCCCCTCCATGAGAAACAACCAAGCCCAGCAGATTGAAGGAGGATCACCTATCAACATGGTCACAGAGCAGTGTGATCAGCCTGATGACCATGCCCTTGTAATATGGCATGAGAACTATCCTTTTGGTATGTGGTTTCTACATTTTATCAACTGTTTGTCAATGTGGGACAGCTAGTTCTGTTGATAGAGCACTAGAATACACATGTCGGGCCAGTCCAAATGATTTGTGAGGGGATTTTTAGCTCGGCTGTTTTCAGAGAAAACCCGAGGTATTGTCATAGCCAGCTCGTCCTGTCATGTGGTCCACGTCGTGCTAAAACATTTTGTTAAGGTTTTGAACATTGGCTCTAAAATCAAAGTGCTTCAACATACAACTTTGAAACTTTATATGTAGCTACACCTTGATGAGTTCTACATGCCACACCCTTTTTTGGTCACTAGGTCAAAGGTCAAGGTCACTATGACCAATTAAAAAAAAATAAAATCTGACAAGCTTTCATTTATTCAAAACTGCACCCGCAGCTGAGCGTGGAACCCGTTATGTGGTGCTCTTGTTCTTGATTTTATTTTTACAGCCATTCTCCTCCTTCATCTTATTCAAGTGGGGCAGTTGTCCTTTACTGGCATTAGTATGTGCACATGGTGATGGTAAACTAGATAACCCTGGAAAAGTGTGCATGACTAAAATATTGTGACAACGGCAAGAAATTCAAACAAAGAAAACTTAGTTCGTGTATCGCAACTGTGTCTAAGATATTGCACGAGGGTAAGATCAATAATAATGAAGCTAAAAACAGTCATTTTAATTTCTGTAACATAACATATACCGGTACATGGGTACTTATTTCAACACCATATCATTTATATCATTTTACTTTAGATATGTTACAGATTTTGCGTTAATCTGATGACCCATTAAAATGTTTTTCTAAATAAACCATGCTACTTTTAAGAAGTTTCTTTGCATTTGGTTAGTTGTTTTATTTTACTTTTTGAAGAAGGGGGAATTTTGTGAAATTGTGGTTGCAAAAGACTGGTGGAACAAGGGAGAATATCATTAAATAGCGTGAAAACTATTTTTTGGCTGTGCTATATTACATGTTATGTCATAAATGACATTTTGATTCCCTAAAAGGTCGCCAAACCGATTTGGATGAGTGACACATGAACCTTTATTTTCAGATAAAACTTAACATTTGTGCCATAAGTGGCCAAATGATGTTGAAAAAAGTTTAAGTGATTTGATTTTGTTCTCCATAACTCAAACAAAATGCTTACAAATCAATTTTTTAACAAAAGGAATATGACGTAAACTAGGCAAAATATCTTTCCAACAGTAGCCATTAGTTTTTTGTATAAGTACCTTGTATGTAATTGAATTGATGCTATGATAAAAGAATGATTGTCGATCCCATTTTTGATAATCTTGCTATCTGTTTTGTATCACTTTACATTTACCTTTTATATTTAAAATGTATGTATAATCATGTCTCATGTGGTCTACAAAATTCCCTTGTATTGTTGAAACAATTTTTATTGAATTAGTTGTTATGGTCATGACCTATTTATTTACAAGCACATCTGGTATTCTGGAAAAAGATAATTTAATCTGTATTTGAACAAAACGTTTTTCTTTGGTTGCGTTTGAAGGTAATAGGTTCTTTTGTTGACTTGGTTATCCTTTGTAACTTAACAAAACGAATAAAGAATTTCAAATAAAAACACTTTAATTTGAAGCATACATAATTGTAGTTTAAAAAACTGTGAGGAAATCCCTCTGAACTTTATGTAACCATTTGTAAAAAGAGATGTTAACTGTGAGGAAATCCCTCTGAACTTTATGTAACCATTTGTAAAAAGAGATGTTAACTGTTAGGAAATCCCTCTGAACTTTATGTAACCATTTGTAAAAAGAGATGTTATTTAATGTTTAAAGGCTATTCTTACAAAATTGAGTGGTATGGCAAGCGGTTCCACGCATAATCCCAAGAAACTAGGTTTCTCATGAGAACTATGGTTCCCAAATGAAATCTTAGGTTCTCAGGAAAACCTAGGTTATCAGAAAGATTGACGCGAAAAAGCTGTCGAGAACCTAGGTTCTTGTGAAAACCTTGGATATCAAACAAGAACTTAAGTTCTCAGAATGAGAACCTAGGTTCTCATGAAAACCTAGTTTCTTGGGATTATGCTTTGAACCGCTTGCTATAATTAACCTCCAGTTGTCTCCCATTGCTTGGTACACCCTGGCGGCATATGTGTTGAATGATAAGAAATAGACATGAAACAGTGAATGTTACTCCCTAAGAACATTTTTTGAACGATGTTCAGACAATGCTAAGTTATATTCAACGAAACTTGTAGGAAACTTCTTAAGGAATGAAATTAGTAAAGTAATCGGTCGACATTGGTCTGAAAACGTTAATAAAAAATTAAACTGTTTATGAAATATATCTTTAATTGTAAATATTATTTTGAGACTAAAAAATGAAACAAATTCAGATAAATCGTTACATAATTCATTGTTACAGCATTAAATGAGTTTCAGATATTCAGTTCCCTTGTTCTGGCCTCAAACGACTGTACGGTACAGTTTTCTGTTTAAAGTATGTCTGTGATATAGTAAGCAATCATTATGGTGTAAATAGAAGTTTAATCTCTATTGATAATGTGTAATAATGTCTTATTCAATCGTAAGATATCGGCCCACACTGCAAGAAAAACTTATGCACTAAAGTCTTTGCAAACATATTTCAATAGCTTGAGATATCTGCAAAAATAAAGTCCTGAACGGCGTGTTTTCATTCTGTCCAGCTCGTGTGTAATCATATGTGAACCCCATTGATTCTGCGCCCTGAATAATATGTGTCCCGTATTCCAAACGAGCAAGTTTACGCCGTCAGACGTATAATTCTGGAAACCTTAGCTAGGTTCTCATGAGAACCTAGGTTCTCATGGGAACCTATGGTTCCCAAATGAAAACCACGGATTTAGTATTAAAGACGCGTAATTCTGAAAACCTAGGTTCTCATGAGAACCTATGGTTCCCAAATGAAAACCATGGATATGGCAAGCAGTTTGACGAATAATCCCAAGAAACTAGGTTTTTCATGATAACCTAGGTTCTCATTCTGAGAACCTAGGTTTTCAAATGAGAACCTAGGTTCTCATGAAAACCTAGGTTCTCATTTGAAAACTTGGGTTCTTGAAGCCATGTGCAATCTTCAAGCGAGAACCTAGGTTCTCATTCTGAGAACCTAGGTTCTCATGAGAGACCTAGTTTCTTGGGATTATGCGTCGAACCGCTTGCCATAGAGTGGCAAAAAGAAAATTCATTCAAATTCATAAGGTGTGGGTGAAAGAGGTGGTAGAATTAATCATAACTGTGTACAACTGAAATGAAACTTCATGTTTGAAATAGTGTTTCACAGTCATGATAGGAAGAAAAAAGTTGGATTTAAAACTCACCAAGATATCATTGTAAAGCGTTAATTAAAAAATATATATTATTTTGATTGATGTTTGTCCGCTAATGAAGGGACATTTTTAACATTAATCTTAGTCTGGACTTTCATTTTGCTTTTTGTAACATTATTAAAAAATTCTGTTAAGAATGTATGACAATTTATTTTTAATTGTCATTTTGCCGAAGAGTTGACAATTAAGTGACTTAAATATTATAACAGACATGTCTTGAAGAAACCTAATACACTGCCAGATGTTTTTGACAGGCTGTGTTTCACCTCAATTAGAGCACCATTTACTTCTCTATCTTTTGATATCACTTTTAAAGTGTCCGGTAATGTTAATTTCTTCAAGCATGTTTCTTCATTTCCAGATAATGTGTTGAACCTTTACCTATAAGTCACTGCAAGGGCTGCCTGAATTTAGTTATCTATCTTCTTCTTTTTTTGCAATTGATCCCTTGATTTTAAGTAAACCTGTTCTTCCCATTTCCAGATAATGGCTTCTACCTGTACCCAGAATTCACTATGAAGGTCCCTGTCTCAGAGAAGGAGGGTATGTCAGAAGCGACCAGTGATGGGAACCAATCGCATGAGTCCACTCTTTATGAGGATGTGTTGGCCATGCCTGTTACACTCTGGACGTGGTGGTTAGTGTTTAAGGCCATAATACAATGTGAATTGTTAACTCCAAAATTTCCCAAATGTTGGGTTCGTAGGTTTGGTTTTGTTTTCACTGGGGTTTTTTCATGAAAAATGAGTTATTATCCAAATCGTCAAAATCTACTAATCACACTGTAATAAAATGTCACTGTAGCAAAAATAAGTTTAAGATTGGCACCCAAGAAATATTGTAACTCAAGTAGTGTAAACTAACCTTTTTCAGTTATTATAATTCTTAGTAAAAAGTAATATAACAGTAAGCAAATATGCTGTCTTTTTTTTAGCAAGTTAATAATTTAACATATCTAAAGCAAATTTTGTATGTTGTACATGGGGCTTGAACACACTGAAGATACTAGAACATTTTCTAGTATTTGTAAGCTCTGCCAGGGTCTAATAATATTTTCTTGCAATATTATCAAGAAAACAGGTTCAAAATCCAGTAATGTTGCATGAATGTTTGTAAAAAACTTGATATTGACATTAAACAATAAGCTAGCAGTATTCTGATATTTGCATGCTATAACCTCTTGTTAACAAGGAAGATAAATCACATACAGTTCAATTCTCAACACTGTTGCAGTTAGTTCCCTTATATGATAGCATCATTCTTGCTTGGGAGGCGGAAAACTACAACGGGCGAGGCATGGTCAGGGGTGATAACCCCAAAAAAGGGTTAGGGTAAGGGTTAGGGTTAGGGTTGGGTTAAGGCTAACCCAAACCCTAACCTGACGCCTAACACTAACCCTAACCCTCTAACCCCCCCTTGCGCAATACCATGCCTCGCCCGTTGTCGTTTTCCGCCTCCCTTCTTGCTTCTGGTTTATAACTTAAAAGTTTTCACTCATTTAAAAGCTCTAATTAGTTGTGTATTTTTATAAATTAACGTGTTTCTTATACACAATAAAGTGTTAATGCTGCTAAAGCAATTATTACATGTATTGTCATTTATGATAGAGTTAATAGGTGTCACAATTTTAGTCACTTTGCATTATTTCTTTGTGCTAATTTTACTGAAAGATTAAGGGACAAGATACGGAGTAACTCTTCTAGTTGTGCTATGATGTATGTATGTGTGTGATTCACCACAGAAGTCCATCTGTCTGTCTGTCTGTTCATTTATAGACGCTTTGTGCGGAGAAATTCTCCTCCTGTTTTAAACACACAACATTCAAACTTGCTAGCTCTGCTCCTAATGATTTGAAGTCATTTGTGTGTGATTTGTATTGTCCTGTGCAAACAGTTACAAATGTTATGCTCCTTTTCCTACTTGACATTTCTGAAACAAAGTATTATTCCTCAGCGTTTCTGTTAGTGGATATCCGAGCGTAAATTGCTCCCAAAACTTCCATTTTACAAATTGTGAAAGTCCCCGGGATCTCCAATAATCCTGTTTTCTAACTCACAGCACATACAAATCTAAATAGAAAATCTGGTCGCTCACTCAATTATCTTCACCTAGGAGCTTCTTTATGTCATGAATTTCTCAAATTTCTCAGAGAGTGGCTAATATTGATTTTTGTTAAAATGAACTACGAAACTTTTAATTGAAAATATGTCGCAACAAAGTTTTTATACAAAAGTCAATCAATTCGTGCTTTACATGCTGATGACTTGACATACATTTGTGGCATAATTGTCCTACACTTTTATCAGGACAAAGGATCAACATATGATCACTATTTATTTGAAACTAGAATTTGTAAGCGTTGGCTTAACCTAAACATTTTGAAGTTAGTTTCCTATAACAAATTTAATTATGTCATTTTATAATTCAACAATTTACGTTATACGGACCAACACCATTAGACTGTGTTTGCTCCTTAGAACGCTGATACTTCTGTATGATGCGTTATTTTAGATTTAAATGTGTCCCAGAAAGAAGGGGTCCAAGATTAAGCTCTAGGTACTTGGTAAATTTTAGTGACAGATGTTTTTATCAGAAATTCACTTTCATTTTTCAACCTTCTCTGAAAAGAGGTTCATCTAACATTTAATTCTGTAATTGATTGGTCATTATTACTAAATATTTACATATCTCCATGCTTGCACATTGTGCCACCTGATTCACACATGTTCAATGGGAATTTCCCATTCCACAATTCACGTTATATATGCACTTAAGTTAAATAGCAAATGCACTTAAGTTAAATAGCAAATGTTCATGAGTTTGTTTTTTTAAACATTCATCGTCTATATAGGCCATAAATTTGGGTTTGAGAATGTTATTAGTAATTATACTGGATTATCGGGCAATGGATAGAGATGAAACATGTATGTAGCCATAAATCTTCACATATGGGAGGGTTTACTAAATATATTGAAATAAAAGTGTTACCTCCAACATGATGTTCATACATCAAAGCTTGGAAGTCAGGACTTCCATCTTTTGAAAGCTAGTGGAAGCTCTGATTCTTACCAAAGACTTCAAATACAAAAATATTGTACTGGTTGTCTCCAAAAAATTTGATCAAATAATGCGCATTTGGTCAAAATTTGCTTGACCCTGTGGTTCTATTGCCATTGTAACAGCTTGCTACATACAAATGCATTCTATGTTGGTGGGTGTTCATCACTTATGTGTCTATTTCTTGTTCTTACATGATTGGTATTTATTCCAGAGACAAAGACCAAAACTATTTTAACACTCAACAAACCGTGCACAAAGAATGCCTGATTGAAATAATATTTGCACAATCATTTATTGTGGGCCCTATACAAAGTTAAAGGTCATTTAGTGAGCACCTGTTTGTTTGTATTCTCACAGGAAGGAAGTGATTGCCATAAGCGTGGTGTTCTCTGTGCTGACCCACATCGTACTTAATCGATTACAAAGGGTCCGGGATGGAAGAGAAATAGAGCAGAGCTCCAGCAGCAGTCAGGTATGTTTGATTCAATCCTCAGTCTTGAAATAGGAATTTTTCCCAAATCCTATTAGCACAGGAAAAACTAGATGGAATACCAAGGAGTGAAATATATATAATGTTGATCAAGATGTTGGTGTTTTCTTTGCATTGTCTTTGGGATTTAGGCTGAGCTCAGCTGGCTCTGGGTTTTGCTTCTGCAATTGAAAGAATATAGAATGTTAACGTTCGTATATGCTCTACATTGACATGTTAAGTTTGTTGTACGTGAACGAATGAGATGTTTCCCAAATCCTATTAGTACAGGAAAAACTAGAAGGAATACCAAGGAGTGAAAGATACATAATGCTGATAAGATGTTGGTGGTTTTTTGCCTTGTTTATATTTCGCTGAACTCTGGCATAAAGGGATCTTTTCACAGATTTGAGAATGTATTGAAGTTTGTCATTAAATACTTTGAATTTGAAAAATGTAATAATTGGAACGTAAAAAACAAGAATAAAATTAAAGAAAGAAAAAAAGTATTCCTCAAATGGGCTGGAACCACTGACTCTTGAGTTAAAAGTCGAGCAGGTAAACCACTAGGCCATCTTTGCCCATAGATTGAGTGGTGTATTTCATACATTATATAAGCAATCCTGGTAATGTCACAAAATATAACGATAACATCAGTACTCCAGATTAGAGACCAAAAATCAGTCCAAATTATTCCATTGTTTCGCGTTTGTAAAACTTAATAATTTTTAGGTTTTTAAATTGTCGAACAATGAATATAATGGATATTTTAGAGCATGGTTAATTTTCAGTATTACTGTTTCCTCCCAAATGTCATAACTACAACGAAAATTTGCAAATCTGAAACAGTTTATTTCAATTTTGTCAATTTACCAAAACATGAAAAGGTCACTTTAAGAATGTAACATCTATGTACACAAATCTATACTTATTTAAAGAAATTTCAAATTGCTTTTATTCAATTAAATATAAACAATTGAATACATTTTAAAACCTTTGAAATCAAGATATAAAACAGTGTTATTCACATACAGGATACCGTCTGATACCGCATGTCACAGAGAGTAATCATAGTTATAAATATTATTGAAATACAAATATTATTTTTGACTTCAAACATTTATTCCAAATAAAAAGCACCAACATTCCCACAAATTGTTATTGATCTATATAGCCATTGAGTGACACCAGTTCTCCCAAGGAGGATGTGGAGAATGATTCAGAAGGGGCAGTTACTCTGCCAAGTCGACAGAACTCTGCTGACCAGTTTGAGTCCAGGTAAGAGTTGTCTACCATGCTAGGTATGAATTTTGTGCATGGTCTGCTGAGTGTTTAAAAGTAAAAAAAATTGTGTAGTACCTGAAGAAACAATTTCTTGACAATACAAATTTCAGACTAATAGGTAGTTATTATTAACATCCTAAGTTTACATTTTGTGCAGGCCTGCTGAGTATTGTTTGAAGTAAAATTAATAGTGTGGTACCTAAAGGAACAATGTCTTGAGATGAAAGATCACACACAAGCTGGTAGGTATGATTAAATGACCTTGATACTGATTATAATGGAATTTGTATTGATTTGCCAGGTGTAAGTGCTTTCTTTAATGGTAACATATTTTTTTAATGTTGTATACCTGTATTTATACTTGCAAAGACATGACAAATCAACATCTGGCTAAAGATTAGAGTAAGAATTTCAAGAAAGTCTATGACATAAAGTTCTGTAACTTCAGTACTGTTATAAATTATCATCCTTCTTTATGAAGATGTGAGAAATTTCAACTTAATAAGTCTAGATACTTCGCCAATACAAACGAATGTAAAAATGAATTTGGTACAAATACAATTTAACCTGCAGTAAATTCATTTCTATGTTAATCATGTAAAGAACATGTGCAAAAAAAACTAATTTTGGCTTGTGGGATCAACTGACATGTTGGCAAATTTTATTTGGATAGAAATAGTATATTAAAACGATTAATTTCAAAATGTCACAATATTTATTCCTGTTTTGACCTGGTTGCAGGTACACTGCTGATTATGACCACATGCATGTGCTGGGCAAGGGAGGCTTTGGTGTGGTGTTTGAGGCCCGCAACAAGGTTGATGAGTGCCACTACGCCATCAAACGTATCCCTCTGCCAAATAGGTTAGTATGCCACTGTCCAACAGATAAGTATGTCTAGCAAGTTTATATTCCAGTTGTTTAGAGGTAAGTATCCCACTGTCCAACTGATTATTATCCCATGGTCAGACATGACAATATCCCACTTACCGGAAGTTATGTATCCTGTTGCTTTAATGACTACAATCCCACTGTCCTACAGGTTATTGTCAACTTCCAAACAGCTTAGTATGTCACTGCCCAGCCAGTCAAAATCCCACTTCACAATAGCTTAGTGTGTCACTGCCCAACCAGTCAAAATCCCACTTCACAATAGCTTAGTGTGTCACTGCCCAACCAGTCAAAATCCCACTTCACAATAGCACTGCCCAACCAGTCAAATCCCTCTCCACATTAGCTTAGTATGTCACTGCCCAACCAGGTAAAATCCCACTTCACATTAGCTTAATAACCAACTTTGTTAAAGGTTATGGCAAATTAATATGTTATTGTAACCATAAGTGCATTGTATTTACACTCTTTCATAGTCCATTTTGTTGACCCAGACTTTGTTCTGCAAATACCCACAGCATGCTGTTTAAACTATCAATACTTATACCAGATTTTTGTTAGACCCCTTAAAGTTAAATGTATATTTTTGTTTACAAAATCTGTCAATAATACTGCTTTGATACTAGTATATTAAGTAATATAAATGAGTTGTGAAAATGGGGTTAAATGCATGTGGATAAAGTGTTGTCCCAAATTAGCTTGTGCAATCAGGGACAACACTTCCTGCTTGACAAAAATTTGTGTTTATAAGAGACTTCCTTTTCACAAAAAATGTCATTAAAGCAGAAAGTTTCATCTCTGATTAGCCTGTGTGGACTGCGCAGGCTAATATGGGATGACACTTATCTTATATGCATTATTCCCCATATTCATATATGGTGGTTCAAATAATTGTTTCAGTGACGGAGCCAAGGAGAAGGTCATGAGAGAAGTGAAGACTCTGGCCAAGCTAGACCATGTGGGCATAGTGCGTTACTTCCACACGTGGATTGAGTCACCACCTGCGGGCTGGCAGGAGGAGAGGGATCGCGCTTTTGAGTGCAGGTAAATATAGGCAGAAGATGTGTTCATGTGTGGTTGTTTTACATCATTACTGGCAGGGGAAATCATTTATGTTTTTATGAACATGATACAAATCTTCTACCTATTCAGTGATGATTTTAATGCTTTGGCTATAAACAAAGGATATGGGGATTATTTTTTGTATTTAAAAAATATTTTAGTAGACCGACAGATTAAGTGATCTAAGGATCATCACACTGGAAGTGTTCTGTATTTTACTTCTCATGATAAATAAAAGCCATAGCCCACCATCACTTGAAGATGAATATATAAATTATAACTACACTAAGTTTTCATTCAAACAGCTATAGCCAGCTTTGTGTGTTACCTTGCTGTTAATTGTTTTTAAGTTTTCAAATTGGACTTATTTAAAAGTGTATACATGATATACTGCTGTAGTGTCATTCCTGCTAAGGCATGTAACTCTTACATGAAATCTGTTATTATTCCATCTTACAGTGAAGGAGTTACCTCCCCTATCTTCTCAGAATACACCAGCTACACCCCAAGTCCACTTGCAAGGGGATCACAGCAAACAGAATCTAGCAACAACAATTTGAAAGACTCTCCAAAGCTTCAGACAAGTCCTCTAGATTTTCTAAAAAATCCCCTTGGAGATAATATTCTTGAATTAACCGAGGGTCAGATAAAGCGAGGAGCTAGTGAAGAGTTTTCAGTGCATAATATATCTGAGAGTGGGTGGGGCATTGAAGATATGTCTACCAGTAATAGGTCCAGGGGTTGGTGGGTGCATAGAAAAGATCTAGAGAACGATGAAAGTGGATCATTTAGTGGTGTGGGTACTCCAAATTTAAATCAAGGGCATTTGGATGACAGTGTTGACATATCATTCAGACACGAACATAACAATAATCTAAACAGCAATAATAATGTGAACAATGCGAAAACCACTGGTAAATCTGTATGGGACATTCAGGATGTGGAGCCAGAGGACCATATTGTGCGGATGGAGGATTCTAACAGTGCATTCCAGATTGTCTTCGAAGATTCTGGATGCGGAGATAGAAGCTCTAAGGATTCCATAGAAGACATAAGTGAAGGCTGCCAATCGAATCTCTCCAGGAATTGTCTAGACTCTAGTATGGGCTCAAACATCGACACTACAAACCCTTTCAAGAAAACACATTCCAGGTCAAATTCACAGCTCAGTGTAAAGTTGCACTCGCGTTCCCCATCTAAGGACCTTGCAAATCTTACTGTAGAAAAAGAAACCAAGCACAAAGACGAAGCAGATTGTGACAAGAAAATTACCACAACTGAAGCGGATAGATCTACACCAAAGCCTAAACTTTATCTTTACATACAAATGCAGCTATGTCGGAAAGATACTTTAAAAGACTGGCTTTCTGCAAACACGTTAAACCGTGACCGTCACAGTGTGTTGGACATTTTTGACCAGATCGTCTCAGCAATAGAGTATGTACATGACTCGGGTCTTATGCACAGAGACTTGAAGCCCTCCAATATATTCTTCTCCCTCGATGGGGTAGTGAAAATGGGAGACTTTGGTCTCGTAACTGCCTTGACTGATGAACAAAACGAGGTCTTGCTTGTAGGAGACCCTTTCAAAAAGCACACGGCACAAGTGGGCACGCAACTTTATATGAGCCCAGAACAAGTATGTTGAGAGATTCGCTTTCACTTTCAATCTTGCATCTTTTACATATCAAAGAACGATAGTTTGTTTTAAAGGAAGGATTATGTAGTTCTCTTATAATACACTTGCAACTTATTAATGGAAAGCTATGCATGTTGCAACATAAAAAAAATTGACTAGATATTTGCCAACTTATTTGCAACCGTAAGGCAAATGTATAAGCAAATGTGTTATTTATTGAGTTAAATAGATCATCCGTACTGCAAAAACAACGTTTTGCTTCAATTAGGAAAATAAATATTAAGATTTCTTCATTGTTTTCTTTTGAACACTATGTTGAAGTCACAATTATAAAATTATTCCCTAATTAATTTACAATAAAGACCATCATTGTACAGGTTCCCAGTTCACGTATAAAATGTATTATTTGACATACCAGGAATTTGCAGAAGATGCAGATAATTTAATTGTTAAAACAGGAGTGTTTAAATACAAACTTTAAAAAAAATTAATGCA
Organism: Dreissena polymorpha; assembly: GCF_020536995.1. Classification (NCBI taxonomy): domain Eukaryota; kingdom Metazoa; phylum Mollusca; class Bivalvia; order Myida; family Dreissenidae; genus Dreissena; species Dreissena polymorpha. Next base: position 116,167,200 of record NC_068357.1, read on the forward strand.
ATAGATCGAAAAACATCCTCCATGGTATCCATAGATACCACAGTAACCATGTATTCCTATACAATATCCACCATAGTATCCATAGTAACCATATATTCCCTGCCTTTACAGATGAGTGGTAAGAAGTACTCGGCTAAGGTGGATATTTTCTCACTGGGTGTGATTCTCTTTGAGCTCCTGTACCCGTTTGCTACTCAGATGGAGCGAGTCAACACGCTTGTGAACGTCAAGCGACAGGTTTTTCCAGAACGTTTCAATCGGGAAATGCAGAAAGAAGTATGTAGTATAAAAGGGTTATTCGGTTTAACAAATATTCCTAATTATTTTGTAATTGTCAATATTAACCGATTTCTGATTGTTTTACAAAGAGAGGCTTTGATGAGTATTTGACGTGTATGTGTGCTTTGTTTTTGTAAACCAGCTCTCCCAGGTAAACTGGGAATAGGTTAACTGACTTCTGTGATTTGATTGAAATACTTTTTAAAAAATACAAGGAGTCAAAACAAGCAAACAACCATGAACACAATTTTTAAAATATAATTTAAAAAATTATTTACGTCCAATTGATGATCACTTTCTACATTATACATCTAAAATTGTAATGTTTAGTCTATCTTACCTTGTTTCAGGCCACGTTTGTGAGCTGGTTGCTTTCACCCAAGCCTGAGGACCGTCCATCTGCCAAGGCCATCTTGGACAGTGAGTTGCTGAAAGAGTTCGAGAGTCGAAGGATGCCAAGAAGATTCCGCACCCGAACTGTATCTCAGAATAGCTCATAGACACATATTTTTATCCATACGTTGAATCATTTAACTCATTAGCACAGGTGTAATTTGTAGCACATATTGACAATTTTCATTTACCCATTTCATTAACTTATTGTTTTCTCCAAACAATTGAATCTTTTTAGATTATTGTTATTGATAAAAGTTTTCAGCATTAATATTGATTTCAGTACTGTATTTTGAAAAAAAACGTGTCCTTTATGTTAATTGTCCTTTATGTTAACTTTGTTTGTGTGTTTTTTTTTGTACATCATCTATTGACTAATACACATTCAGTATTGTGAGAACTGGAAAATGTTTTCATTATTCCATTATTTATGCTGTTTACTGATCATCAGTATCTAAGGGTTTGAATTGAAACCTTTAAAACTTGGATTTAGTAAGAAAGGCCTAAATAAAATTAAACTTTCTGAGGGACTACAAATGCGTAAAAATACTTACATTTTTTTTGTATTTAAAAGGTAAATTGTTAAATCTTGCTCAAACTCTCACAGCTGAATGACCTTAATTTGTAAATTGATTATAAAGAAAGGAGTAATGACCCTGAATAGTGTTGGCTGAAACATGGCCCTTTGTCTTTATATCTTTTGTAGAATATATTATGGATTTGTCTGTGTCCATGTGTTTAGGGAGCTAATATGTAAGAATTTATTTGTATTTCATTATAACAAAGTGTCATAGCTATTTGTCATTGAAAACCCATTTATTCAGTAAGTTTCTCATATCCACATTGACTTTCATCAAACAGTGCCATCTTATACCTCACAGACTCTAGCCTTGTGATTTTTCACCCGCATTATCCCATGAAAATGCCTGGTCCCTTGTTAATAATTGGCAGTGTCTCAAAGTTTGCAATAGATGTTTATCATTTACTCCCACAGGGTCTCAGAATATACCATAGACTCTTGTCATTTCATCATAACAGTGTCTTCGAACAGACCATAGATACTTGTCATTTCATCCCAAGTTTTATCAGAATAGACAAAAGACACTTGTCATTTCATACTAACAGTGTATTAGACTAGACCATAGACACTTGTCATTTCATGCTAACAGTGTTTTAGAACAGACCATAGACACTTGTCATTTCATACCAACAATATCTCAGAATATAACATAAACTCTTCTCATTTCAACTCAACAATGGTCTCGAAAACGACCATCAAAACTTGGGCAACATCAGTGTGTATGAAAAGACTTTAGACACTTGTCATTTCACCCAAACAGTCTTTATTTTTTAGGTGTGGTAATTGATGCATGTATTACATATCAATTTCATGAACTTTCTGATGGTTCGACAAGTTTATACATGGTCATGCATATTAATGTTATGACAGAAACCATATATTTTGTGGTTAAAAATTTAATTATGAATATGGTTATTTAGAGAAACGCGTTTGCTTTTATTGGTGGCTGGTTGCATTATATAATATGAACAATCATTTTAAGTTGTTTGTGTTTTTGGTGTGTTATAACTAATATGTAACACAATATTTTTGTTCACAAATCATTTCAAGCTTTTCTATACGAGTATACCGATTTTTAATTACAGTAAGATTAGTAGGTACAAGTATATCCTTGTAGTTTTTATAATGAAGGCAAAACTGAACATAATTATATACTATGTACCAGTACTCTGAAAGTGTTTACATTTATCTCTGAAATCTCCTTTTGATTATGCATTGAGATTGTGATTTGAATTGCATGTGTGGTTGTTGTAATAACTATGTAAACTAATATACATTGTAACCATGGATGGAATACAAAACGGTTTATAATTATAGTGTATTTGAATATGAATTGACTATCAAATTTGTATTTGTTGGAATGACACATGGATACTTATTAGTTATGGTATTGTTTTGCAAACAATGATATTATTGTTACTTTTATGTTTGTTATGTGTTGGTTTTAATGAGTTTATGGATGCATCCCCCGACATTTTTCACTTGAATCCGGTAATGCGTAAATAGATCTTATGCCATTAGCGACCAGCATAGCTCCAGACCAGCCTGCACAATGGCGCTGTTTGCTAGAAAGATTGTCTTTCTCCTATAATGTCACGCAAGGTTTTTTGGCAACTTTTCCAAGATATGGTACCTCCTGACCACAGAGGCGTCGGAGCTTGGGCGGCAGGGGCGACGGCCGCCTCCCCAATATTTTCGGCAAAAATGACATATCGGCAAAGACCTTTTTTCATTTTTTTTCATTTCAATACCCATTTATTTGAAAATATCTTTACCACGAAGCAAGGTAATCACGTTTTCGCGGTTATGACACATGTATTGTTGATTGCCATCACCCACCCGCGGTAGTGTACGTGTCAATATGTTGTTAATTGCTCGGTCTTTATTATAACGATTATCCCTTTATTCTTGAGTAGTTAAACCTGGGAATCTTTAATTGTCGGTATGATCTTAGCCTTTGCTTCTTTTCATTAATATAAAGAAAGTATGACATGAAACAAATGTGCCAATATCCAATAGTCCTATATTATCACAAAATTAAAGACACCTCAAGATACCTGAATTAATTGTAATTACTCAAATTAAATCGATAATTCTAAAAAACTTATTTAATGTTTTTTTTACCACTTTTTGTGTCATTTCAATATGTCTACTCCAAACCACCAAACGAATTTCGGGAAAAAATCCCGAAGAACGATCTTTCAGCCCACATGATCCCTATTGTTGTGTCGCCTGCTACAAAGTACAAACTGCGCCATATAGAGATCACTTCTTCATCGTCTGTCTGTCTGTCACAACTTTTGTCATTCATAATATGCCTGTAATAGTCGGGTATCAGGCATAAAAACGCACCAAAATGCGCTATTTGATTTTAAAATTTAAAAAAAAATCCCGGAACCCCACCAACGGGAGCGGGATACCTCCTCCCAGACCCACCCCATCCGCCGCCCCAATGTCAATTTGCTTCCGACGCCCTTGGACCAGCCTTTGGGTTAGAGCTACGCTGGTCGCATATGGCATAATACCCATTTTTGCATGACGCAGCTCACTTGTCAAATGATTATGCCCTTGTTATAAGCATGTTTAATTGATACTAACCATAAATTATAGTTATTGAAAAATAAAATTAAAACCATCTTTGTTGTTGTTTCTGTATGTAAACAATACATGAAACTGCAAAATTTTTATTGGATCACATTTATGTCGGACTGAAACAAAACTATCATGGAAGCAGTACTTTTGAAACAGCCGTGCCTGTTGTTGTTTTGGAAAACATTAACTTTGGAAAATGATTGGATTTTGACATTCGTTGAAGCGCTTGTTTGGAATATTTGTAACGTCAGCGATCATTACAGCGATGAGACACGGGCAGTATTTTCGAAAACGGCATGTAAACGGCCCTGTTTAATTTCTCTACAATCACGCAAATTATTTTTCAACACCATACCCATTATCATAATGTGCTGTTGTTGTTTTTTGCAATGTATACTATGGTTGTTGATCATCTCTTAATGCATCGCAAAAAGAGGGTGCGCCAGTGATTAATGGCCGCGTAATAAGATACATGGCGGAAATTAATAAGTACAGTGCAGCCGTTTTCATCGTGCAAGTTTAGACTTTTCAGCAAATCGACCAGTTGACATGGAACTTCCTCCCCCGTTTAGGATGCCGACCGAAGAAATAAATATTTGCCGGCGGTTATCATCAAGGTCTAGATTTTGATTTTCCAGAATATAAAACGTACATTTAATGATGTGTAACGTGAATAGCCGTTTTATCTTTATAACGCTTAATTCAAATTGCGGTCGTCATGCTGCTTATGTCAATGTTTATGACGGTCTGTTATTTACATTTATACACGTTTCCCTGTTTAAAAAAAACAATATTCGTTTGTTCGTAAGCAGGTATAAATTCATTTTTAACAAGCATAGTGCTGTTGATAAGTTATTGTCTAAAGTTGTGTTTATGTGTTTTTCAAATCTGCGCAATGCCGACTTTCTTGAAATAAAGAGAGTATTACATAAGCTTCATATTTGTAAGTGTCATCCTTTTATATATGAACGTTATAAAATGCAATTTAGAGATCGTATATCCTTTTGACATACTATTAGATACAAAGTTTGTTTAAAAATTAACAAGTTTACGTTGTCCACGAATAAGAAATTTGATTAACGCGGGCAATACGCGCCTTGTATAATATGGCAAGGTATTTTAATCCTAAAATGCTCAGATAATCTAGAGCCAATTGTTGACAGATACCTTCATATGTCAATTGGTATTTAATTTGTACACTGAGTTTTAATGGAAAAGCACTGTTGCTGCACATGCTTCCACATGATCGGTTTGTAAGGGATAATAATCTGAATATAAAGTTATATCATACCGAGCATTAATAAGTTATTGTAAAATTTATAAATTTATTTAATACTTGACATTTCCCTTCGACGAACTATTGTTGATCTTCCACTGGACATGGTGTGTTCTGTCCAAACAAAAACTCGTATCAATACTTGACATATGAATTACGTGATATGCACCATTATAATCTAGCACCTCCGAATGTGAAACGATTATCCTAAATTCGTTGATTTGTTAAATCAGTCTCCACGCTGAGTTAGTTTAAACCTATTTATTTTAGCTCGATTTCATCGAAAGCCTAAGGCTTATATAAACGCTCTCGAGTCCGTTTCCTGGGCCTAGAACCAGTACTTGGTGTCTTTGGGGGAGATCTAAAGAACGCTCCCACGGTGGGGATCGAACCCGTGACCTCCCGGTCGCTAGGCGGACACCATATCCATTACACCAAGGCGACCTCCACGCTGAGTTGTCGTTCCAAGCTCCTACAAACAATATCTGCCATCACAAGAACATCCTCATAGAATGTATCTTTTGTTTAAGAACTGTATTGTTAAAAGAAGTACCATTCATTTTGCTTTTATTTTTATGTATGTAATGAACAACCAATTACCTAATTAAAGAACAGGACCATGGGCTCTAAGGCACTCACCTGAAATCCAAATGAACTAGACTATTCTGAGAAAGTGCGAGCTTATTCATACAGATTGGACCACAAAGTTGATTTCAAGAGTATTCATATGTTTCTATTTGATCTAGTTTTGAGCTCAAACGGCCCACTTTCAATCTCAGCCGATATCTCTTGTTTTAAAGTATTTTCAAGAGTTTCGTTTTTCCATTAATATACTATTTTTAGAATAAGCACATGCGCATAGTAACAAACCTTAGCAACCAAACAGAAGGGCCGATATTATGAGAGCCATTGTACATGCTACATATTACTGCAGGGAGCTTAATATAGCCAGTATTTTATAAAAAATTTAAATGCACTTTTCGTTGTGATGTCCAATAATACACATTTAGCTATAGATTGGCATATAACACCTGCGCGTTCTGGTATGGGGTGTATTCGTATGTATTCATCACGTGGGCCGGAAAGGGGCCGTCTATAAAATATGTCACTCCAGGTGGGGGGAGGGGGTGTAAGAAAGTGTGACATTGGGTAGGGGGGGGGGGGACAGGTCATGTGTGTTTCTAATTTATTCATTAGAATTTACAAATAATTTTCAAAAAATTGTGAAACATTTGAACTTGTTATATGTCAAAATAAGACGAATTACGTACAGGTGTATCTCCTGAATGTGCTGTTCGAATTTTGAATAGGCACCTTAATTGGCTGGGCCGGCTTATTCAATAGGCACAACCTTCACGCAGATTTCATTAGTAAGTGACGAAATAATTGTTAGTAAAGGGTGACTTTGTGACGTCCTTTAGGGGGGGGGGGCGTCCAAGATTTTGTGACGGGGGGGAGGAGGGGGGGGGGATAACAAGAGCTGTCAGAGGACAGCGCGCTCGACTATTTGAGTGCTTGACAGTATAACATAAGCGATCATGGGGAAATTGTTCATAATCAATAATTTATTAGACGATCTTTCAAAAATAAAAAAGGAAAAATAAATTTTTTTTTTAATTGGGGGGGGGGGGTTCAGATGGGGTATAATGTGGGGTGTGGTCATTTATTAGACGATCTTTCAAAAATAAAAAAGGCACAAACACTTTTTTTGTGGGGGGGGGTAGGGGGTGAGAGTGGGGTATAATGTGGGGTGAGGTAATTTATAAGATGATGATAACAAAAAATTGGGGGGTATGGGGTGAGAGGGGATATAATGTGGGATTTGATAATGTATAAGATGATGTTTAAAAAAAATATTTTTTTTTTTTTTTGGGGGGGGGGGAGAGGTTGGGGGGTGGTGGGGGGGTGGAAAGGGATTCTGGGTAGGGGCGTGGGGTATTGTTTGGGTGGAATTCATTGTGGTATTCAGGTAAGTGTTGTTTTGTCAAAGTAATAATAAAATGTGATCATAAATAAATAAGTTATGGCAATTTAAGCAAAATGTTCAATAATCTAAGTGTAAAAGGGGCCATAATTATGTCAAAATGCTTGATACAGTGGTCTGCTCTTGTATATAGGTTGGGGTCATGTTGGTTAACAAGTATGCAGAATATAAAAGCAATATGTCAACAGATACAGGAAATATTTGGGGTAGTACGCAAAGTTTAACATTGGTTTATCAATAATATGCATATTCTAAGTATAAAAGGGGCAATCATTCTGTCAAAATGCTTGATACAGTTGTCTGCTCTTGTTTATAGGTTCGGGTCATGATGGTAAGCAAGTATGCAAAATATGAAAGCAATATGTCAAGGGACATTGAAAATATTTGGGGTATCACGCAAACTTTAACATTTGCTGCATATTCTAAGTGGAAAAGGGGCCATAATAATGACAAAATGCTTGATATAGTTGTCTGCTCTTGTTTATAGGTTGGGGTCATGTTGGATAACAAGTATGCAAAATATAAAAGCAATATGTCAAAGGATATAGGAAATATTTGGGGTAGTACGCAAACTATAACATAGATATATCAATCATATTCATATTCTAAGTATAAAAGGGGCAATAATTCTGTCAAAATACTTGATACAGTTGTCTGCTCTTGTTTATAGGTTGGGGTGATGTTGGTAAACACGTATGCAAAATATGAAAGCAATATGTCAAGGGACAGTGAAAATAAATGGGGTAGTACGAAAACTTTAACATTTGCTGCATATTCTAAGTGGAAAAGGGGCCATAATAATGACAAAATGCTTGATATAGTTGTCTGCTCTTGTTTATAGGTTGGGGTCATGTTGGTAAACACGTATGCAAAATATGAAATCAATATGTCAAGGGACAAATAAAATATTTTGGGTAGTACGAAATCTTTAACATTTGCACGCTAACGCAGACGCAGACGCTAACGCCGACGCCGGGGTGAGTAGGAAAGCTCCACTATATATATTTCATACATAAAAGTCGAGCTAAAAATAATTGGGGTAGATATAGTACGAAAACTTTAACATTTGCACGCTAACGCAGACGCCGACGCCGGGGTGAGTAGGATAGCTCCACTATATATTGATAAAAAATTGACCTTTAGAAACGTTTTATATACAGTATATAGGTCCCTGATTAATATGATTTTATACATGACCTGTCATGAAAGGTCTTTTTGTCAGTAGATCTACAACAATCGGCAATTATTGTCTATATTGCATAAATACGCTTGATTCTCTTTCTCAAACTCAGCAAATATTAGTGTTCACATCGCGAAATGTAATGAATCCAGTTTCACTTTCGACTTAGATCGTTTTGTATAAACTGTAAATTCTTTTTCAATATTGGGCAAGAACGCGGCCAAATAAGATAGGAAAAGTAAATCTTTTGGATAACAGGTCAAAATGCAGACTACAAATGAACGTTGACAATTATCTTTATAACAAAATTTATACTTTACGGAGACTCCGGAGATGGACGAAGTGTTACGATTGCATGCTTCATTGCTTTGCCGACAATCGGGACACCTCGGACAATTCCGCCATATCGGCGACCCGGTTATGAATAAAATAATTTCAAATCAGAAGATAATAAAATGTAAGCGACAGCCACCTAATTTAAAACGTCTGTTAACCAAATCTTACTTTTCATCTCAAGAACCAAGAGTATCCAAATGTAATGACCCTAGATGCGCCCTGTGTGGTTATATTATTGAAGGGAATTCTTTTGATTTTAATGGCAAAATGTTCAAAATAAAAACTAATATGTCATGTGATATACAAAATGTGATTTATGTATTAGTATGCAATGGATGCAAACAATATTATATAGGCCAAACTGGCGATAAACTTAGAAATAGGCGATCTGTCCATGAACAACAAATGCGAGACCCCTCAACAAGACAGATGCCTTTAAGTAAACATTTAGATGAATGTTCACATAATGAACCAAAATTTAAAATATTTCCATTTTATAAGCTATTTTCGAACAATATTTCAGCTAGGTTAGCAAAAGAACAACATTTTATACATGTATTTAAACCCAAATTAAATTTCATTTAATATTTATTGACGTTATGACGTCATAATTGATATGACGTTATCTCCATGACATTTTGACGTTGTAATATATTGTATTATGCCCTGATGAGCTATGCGAAACGCGTTGGCTAAATCAATATATATTTAAAATCCCAGACACGTGTTTTTACTTTTATTATATAATATTCACAATCTGGATTATTACATTTTACTTATATAACTATATATATATATATATATATATATATATATATATATATATATATAGTTTCAGATTGGGTAAAATGGTGGGTCAAACGTCCATTTTACGGCCGTATTGTTGGGTCTTTAGTCGATTGTCGGGTCCCAAAGTCGATTATCGGGCACTTGGACCCGACAGTTGAAGACCCACTTAAAAAAAGGCTGCTTAACATACTCATGACTATTTTTAAATTCAAATTTGCATATGTAATTTTACTCGAATTGTCGGGCCTATATCTCCCATTAGCAAACATTAGGTCAAACTCCACACAGCAGTTACATCCCTTGGGCATTCGCCAATCATTAATGTCTTTTTCTAGAATAAGGGAGGCCACTGCGTATGAGATTGACCAACCTCGGCGCAGTGATTTACCGGGAACCAGCATAGCAACGAACGACAACTCTGTAATAAAAATTGCCAATTTTCGCGGTTAAACTTAAAAAGGTAAGTGGCGATAATATTTATTAGGTTTATTTATATCTTTGGTTATTAAAATTATTCTGCAAATGACTGAATTTAAACTGAAACTGCAACCAATAATTAGGACACAGTTTCTGAAACGTTTGCTGACAATGAAAACATATTTCAAACATGTAAAGCCGTGGCACGAATTTAGGTGACAACCTTGTTACCGCAAACAAACAAATGTAACCTATAATCTGCATTTAATGCAGATATAGTGACATTCATGAAAGCAAGCATGATTGTAGCATCAGATCATTTCCATGCGATACAAGTTCAATATATGTTTTAGGCTGACTGCAATGGTTAGACTGGGGAAATAAATTATAAAAGAACAGAATCTTTAACCACACAAGACAGTTGGACTAGCCTTAGTGGTACAGTCATGTTACTATTACCGGATCAGTAGCGTAATAAAGTTGTTCTGGGGAAAAGCAATAAATGGTTTAAGACTTCTTTTACATCAGTTTGATAAGGTTTCCAGACAAACGCTCCCACAAACAATCGCTCCTACGCTAAATTAGTTCTGGCTTCAATAACTTTAAAATTCGCTTTCTATGAATTTTGAATGGCGCAACATTAAAGTTATGGACCAACCCCAGTAGGAAAGTCAACCAGGAATATACGAAAAGTTGACAGTTAACAAAGACCGCTCCAAAACAGCTTGTAAAAGCAGTTATTGGCCCAAATCAGCTACTTTATGTCTTTATTGGAAAGATTGACATTTTTCACATTTAACTGATATGTTTTTTTACAAAATACTATCTTAAACATTTAACATTTATCTTTTCTGCTCTAACATATAGACCAGTTGACGAGTGAAGTCACGCGCACCTGCAAATATTACACTCCGCCCACTGGTTGGCAAAAAGAGGTGAAATTCATATAAGCGCTTATAGAGAAAGTTGAAATAATAATCGTTTTTATTGATAATCATGCACTATATCAAATATAATTTTACTAACTATGTCTGAATTAAACATAAGCGTGCAAGGAAATGCATTTTTGGAACGATTATATTGTTGTTATTATTTGTTTTTACTATAAACGAAATCTGGAGTGGAACACAATATACGAGCACGGTATGCAGTTACCATAAAAATCTCTACTTGGCACATCTTCGCGACCATTTTTTAGATAAAAAATTCTCTGATATTGAAATTTTTTCAGAATAAAACAAATTTAATGAACGAACAAAAATAAGGATGTAAACAAACAGCAAATAGATCGACTTTATGTACGCAACATATAGTAACTGATTTGAACATGCCTGTAAAAACTTGCCTTGTTACACATTAAATAAATTCTCTTGATAAATGTAATTGTTTTTATTTAATTATTCACACCAATTTTGACACTCTTTGTTTCAGCGTTTTTAACCCGGTGTTTTATTGCACTTTTGTTCATCATAAAGCGATTATCTCGTTATGATCGGATACTGTCCAAACAATTACAAAGAACACATGGTGTGATAAATCCAGGGACCTATTCTTGGCCACTGCATAAACCACATGTGGCATACAAGTGTCTGGTCATTAAACATCATTTATGATACCTCCATGTCATCTCTTGGCATATTGAGCGATCATCTAAGCAAAATTGTAAAGCCAAAATACGAAACAGTTGCTTTAATAAAATATTTGAACATATTAAAAAATGAAGATATTTGTCCGAAATGGATTAACAGGAATTAGTGTATGTATATATTAGCCTGTTTAATCATAATAATAGAGTGTTAATAACTATAAATTAAAAATATTGTGCAATTTCATTGCTACACAATTAACGTATTTAACGAGTACCGGCAAATGTAAACTCGGCTATTCATGTTTAGATTGTACGTTTCTGTAGTGTATGAAATGACATGAAAACAAGCAAACAACAAAAGGGTAAAAAATACTTGCGTAAAATAAATTAATATATAGATATATTTATCATAAAATGCTAGATTGTTATCACTCCTTACCACCAGTAAAGAGAGTGCATGCAAAGACAGTTTAATTTGCTTAATATGCAGTTCTTGTTTTTCATATGTATGATGGAAACGAAACGGTAATTCATTCCATGTAAAATAAAATTACTACAATGTTTATTAAATGTAATGTATTCCGCTTTTAGGGCTTCGTTTTATAATTGATTAAATGCCCCTCTTGCACCTTCGTTCGCTTATGAACAATAACAATATCTGCACCACTTATAATTATAATCAAATTAATGTATGTGTTATTATCTTTGAAATATAATTTACCAAAATCTTACAATCACAAAAAATATGAAAGAATATTTATTGTTTTGTTTTGTTGGATTGCCAGTTTTTAGTCTGATGTATTAATATTATTAATATGTATTTTTATACAGAGGTAATTATATTTATGAAAATACATTTATTGGTACAAAATATTATATTTTTGCACTATTATTTAAGAGTTTTTATGTTTATTTCGGATTTTTGCATCGTTTTATTGACTAAACAAACGACATGTATACATGATTTACGTTACTGTAACCAGTGTTTTTTGCCAACCAGCCAGTGCGCATGCGCGGAAAATCCCGAATGTAAACAATAACATTCAACTGGTCTATCGAGAAAAACAGTGACGTGACACATATGATTGAAATGCGAATCTCCCGAGATTTCACGGTCATATGATGTTATTTCTATTTTTAGTAACAAACCATGTGCTCAATTGTTTACAAATTCAGAAAGACATTTCCCGTTTTTTTTATAATTATTCTTGCTTGTTTTGTAAACAAATTGTAGTGTAAATACAAAATCAATGTACAAAATATTCAAAATTACCAAATTCACTTTGAAATCAGTGTTTAAATCCACCAGACGTAACTTGTTAATCACAAATAATAGATTTCAGAAAACGAAAGTAATGTTTACAATTCCAGCAAAAAATGTCAAGGTCGATCCGAAAGTATCCAAATGAAAACTCGTCACATGACAAAGCGACAATGGTGCAAAATTATGACTTTCAGGCTGATGAGAGTTATTTTCATCTATTGTAAGATGCATTTGAAACATTTGAATCTTAAAATATGCCCCGATGCAGTAATTTATATTCATTCACCAATATATGAAGGAATGTATCCAAGAAAACATACTGTCTTTGATTTATAGCGTGACATAAATCTGTCACCACTCTGGTTGACTTTCGATACAGGGTTGACTTCAGCGTACAGATATGTCAATACTATATAAACTGTACGCTGAAGTTTCTTTAGCTAACGCTAAATTTGACAGGGCGGACATTCGCTCCTACAATGTTTTGATAGGGCGGACAGTAGCTCCTATATTATTTTGCCAACTCGGACAATCGCTTCTACATTATTTTGTCAACCCGGACAGTCGCTCCTACATTATTTTTATTCAACGGCAAAACGTTCTATATGCCTATCAAAGACTTACACCTATAATTAACCGACAATTAATTTTGCCAACTTGTTGACAGTTAGCCAATTCAAAACATTACATTTCCTACATTACATTTATTGGAATACATGTAAGTGCCATTTTGCGAATGGGATAAACATAAAAACCGCAAATATGTTGTTCTTAATTTCATTTGTTTTATGATATGACATTTATATGACATTTATAAACATATATATACACAAAATACACAAACGAAAAAACATCCAAACAAAAGGTCTTTTGTGTCTGTCAGTGGCTCACCGTCTTCTTTCTTACGCGTTTTATCACCGATTATATTTATATAATAGCAAAGAATTAAATTGTTATATATTGATAGAATGTTATACCAGAAAAATTATACATTGAAGACGAAATTCATAAAATGCAACATGCAGGCAAATTCGACTGTACAGACATGTTCGATTTACTGCATAACCATCATATGGTTGACTTAGACATGTGCTTCTTTGAGTACGAGTGACCCTCTAAGCATAGCACAGACTGACTGCGTTTGTTTGTTAGAATGTTCCATGTTGGTAGTAAATTATTGGCGTAATATTGACATTACAATATATACATATTGTTTTCACAGATTGCTAAATTACATTTAAAGAATCGACCAACTGTAACATAGTTTCTTAATAAGTAAATTGATTTATTAAAATCACATTGATCCGCTCATGTTAAATTGGCTTTCTGTTAACAAGTTGGCAAATTTAATTGTCTGTTAATTATAGATGTTAGCCGGGTTGGCAAAATAATGTTGGAGCGACTGTCCGCCTTGTCAAATCCAAAATGTATTTGTGTTACCTTTTTTTCGCCGCAGAATTCATGCATTAACGGATCAGTTGTAGCTATAACGGATCACATGATCAAAACCACTCAAGGAGGGGGGCATTTAACATATTATTTAAACTGTCGAAACATGAACTTTGTTGTTTACAAGGACCAAGTTATATTGCCAGTTATAAATAATATTCATGTTTTTGTTATTGTTATTGATTGTTTTCTATATGTGATCTTGTATTCTTGTGTGAAATATCTGATGAAAATCCTAAATAGATCAGAAAGATATGGGCGTGTTAAAAACCATGAAATTATTTGAATCATATATAATCATCGATATTAAACATGGATCATAAATAAAACTATAAGATTGATGTCATTTATTGTAAGAATCAACAAGATTTTCATATATTTTAATATAATATATTAGCAATACGCATATTATCACGCTTGATCTGTTATTGTCCTTATTCTTTATTTCATTTAAGGTGCTGCAAAATCTTTAAACACGAATCAAAACTGAAATGGACTTTTGCAGGCAGGACTACTAAATGGCCTTAAAATTAATGCTTAAACTTCTTGCTTGCCAACATAGTTATACTAGCATGTGGCCGCGAACAATGTTTAACCTCGATTTGGAAACGAGACAGAAATCAACAAAATTGTATATAAATGTCAGCAAAACATACCGAAATGTTTGACAAAGAGTCTTTCCCATTACGACTCAATCAGTGCGTTTTAAAGAACAGACCTTGAAGATGCTATATATTAAATATCATCTAAAATATCAACTATTTATCGCAATGCGCAGTCTGTAATTTACTGATGTTTAGGAACCAAAAGTTAGGTAATGTCCGGTTATATGATCATATGCTAAAAATGAAGTATGCTTTCTGCTTTCTGTGCATTGATTTTTTTAATCCAAAATGTTTTGGGCCTGCCCAGCTAGCTGAGTTGATGGCTCAGTTGATAGAGCGCCAGACTGTCAATTTTTAGGTTTGAATCTGGGGGTAGGATAAAGTTTCTTCATAGAGATTGGTTCCCGAACATTGTAACATTGTATTTGTAGGTCATTCTTCCCCAACCTCTGAATCAAGTTGGGAAGAAGTGGGTCACTTGTGGTTGGCTAATACTGGTCACAAGAAGTAGGAAAGCTGGTTCATGTCCTGACCACTTGCAAAATGACCTTAATTTGGGTTCATGAAGGCATTAAACCTGATCAATTTAAATTCAACCAAATTCTTTTGCCCAAAGGTCAGAGTTTCAAATACATTCCAACACAACAGCTGTTGGCAGTCACCTCGATTATTGATTATAAAGCCCCGTCCAGTTCGATTGTCAGCGGCTAGCAGTCAATAGTATGGTCGTTTCAATAACATTGCCAACAACGATCATTTGTCTAAACTGTTTTCAATTTTCTAAAGATTGACTGTTTCCAAAACACAATTTAATATTAATCTTAAAGAACTGGACCAACGTTATTCCTTCTTCTGTTTGAGATTTTGCAGAACTTCTCCCTAAAGTGACTAGTCTTTATGACATTAAGTGAGTAATAAGGCCTTTCAAAATTTCATTCTCTACAGTTATTTGATTAATTATTAAATATTATGAAAATTTAAATATCATTTATGTTAGATATAGAGCCATGTATTAATCTTGCATGATTTTCATGTCTGATAGATGTTTCACTCAACAGTTTGTTTATGCAGAAATAAAACAAGTAACTGATTTTTATGCCCCCCTTCAAAGAAGAGGGGGTATATTGCTTTGCACATGTTGGTCTGTCGGTCCGTCCACCAGGTGGTTTCCGGATGATAACTCAAGAACGCTTGGGCCTAGGATCTGTGCAAGTGGAAGTCAAGTTCTTAAACCTTTGCATGCTGGGAAATTTGTCGTCTGCTAAAATGTTGTCTGCTGAATTTCTCAAATTAGCGTTTTCTTTGAATTTTTTCAAAGAATACTATAAGAATAGCAAACAGTTTGGATCCTGATGAGACGCCACATTCTGTGGCGTCTCATCTGGATCCAAACTGTTTGCAAAGGCCTTCAAAATTCGGTTCCAGCACTGAAAGAGTTAAGAAAATCCCTGGAGTTGGTACTGTGCATCATTTAAGATTCCTCTTTGTAGCCTTGACCTTAAGTCATTTAATCTTGTTTGTTAATTTCAATTTCAGCTGGCACTACATGTTTTTGCCTTTATATGTTTGAACAAATAAAATGGGCATCAAATCCTTTAAGCAAACAAACAATTGACTCTGGGATACGGCCTTACCTTTCAAAAGGGGAAAATACCATGTGACGGGCACTTTTGGGGAAAAATTGCAATAAATTGTCATAAACCGAAGGTTAATTACATGTAATAACCATTATTTGCTCCACTTAAAAGCTGTAGCTTTTTATATGGCTTTCCCCTACCACAAGTGATTGGAGCTATACTGCAATCACTGTGTCTGTCTGTCCCACATGGGTTTATGAATAAAATAAAACATTTCAAGTTTCAAATGCTTAACTGTTCCCTGGAATTGTTCAGGAAAAATGCCTTGTAATTTGTTTAGCAGTCACATAAACAACCAAGCTATGTAAAATGGAATTTTTACACCCATTATTGCTGCTTCTTCCTGTATTTGCGCGATGATTATCTGAGATATTAACTCTATGATTCTGTATTCTCAAATCTTTTCTATAAAGAAGGAATGTAGTTGACAATTGTTAATAGTTTTATTTGATCGTTCGTCAAAAAGTTGTAATTCTGTTACTCTTGTATCTTCAATGCAATTGAGTAATTAAATAGCAATTAAATTGAATGCGTTTTAATTCCCTTTTATTATTGTTTAACTTGAGTAACAATGCTATGACGTTAAATTTTATTTACACTTAAATGTATTATGAATATTGCTGGGCCAAGTGTGAGGTTGAGCGCTCTATAACCAGGTTTAAACCCCCAATGCTTTGCATTGACCGTTCCAAGGCGGTGACCCCAGCTTTATTCATATTTTGTGTTTATGTTGGTTTGTATTGTGCTGTATTGTGCTGTTTTGTACTGTTTGGGCAATCGGTCACTTGCCTTAAATAAAGGACCTACTAATTGTTTTTAATGAAAATTCAATACTGCTCCAGCAGCTGGAGTTTCACTTCTTTATATTGTATTATTTTTTAACCGATTTTTTTTCAAAACTTTCCCTCTGTGTCATCTGTAAAAGACTAAGATTAATATTTCGTTGCCAAAATACAGAGGAAATTTTTAATGGAATATTGATTGTTGCTTTAAAGCTTTTATGATAATCAGTAACAGAAGCAGTAACATTCAGCCATAATTATGTATCCACACGGCTATAAACTAATACCAAGCTTCCCATTCCCCTTCTCTTCAGATACTTCCTTTCTTTCAAAGGGAAACAGTGGTGGTAAACAGATGATATTGCAATATTGCAATACTTCTTCCTCTGCCAAAATACATGTTATAAACATTGTTGGGCCTCTTATCAGTTATAAAAATTGTAGGGTCCCATATAAGAAATAAACATGTTGACACTAATTTTCAGATTTCATATAAGTCATATTGTTGAGTCTCATATATGAAATACTGTTGGGTCCCATATAAGTAATATTGTGGGGTCCCATATAAGGTATATTGTCAGGTACCATATAAGAAATATTGCTGGGTCCTATATAAGAAGTATTGTTGGGTCCCGTATAAGAAACATTGTTGGGTCCCATATTTAAGAAATTTTGCAAGAAATATTGTCAGGTACCATATTATATAAGAAATATTGTTGGGTCCTATATAAGAAGTATTGTTGGGTCCCATATAAGAAACATTGTTGGGTCCCATATATAAAAAGTATTGTAAGAAATATTGTTTGATCTCATATAAGAAACATTGTTGGGTCCCATATACGTAAAAAGCATCGTTGGGTCCAACATAAAAGATACAAGTTGACATTCTAGGGTCCCTTATAATTTAATTAACATTAAATGTATAATTAACACTTTAGGTATCCATATAAGTAATGAAAATTGTTGGGCCTGGCCCTTTATTAGAAGTAGACATGTTTACACTTAATGACTAATGTTGAGACCCATATAATTAAAATGTATTGCTAGTAGACTGAACTGCAATTTTCTAACACTGGTTTCAGTGACACACATTCACTGTGCAGATTTCTACTAAATATGTGTTGTTTTAATCTCAAAATTAGTCTTGAGGGTTAATTGACACACCCATTAAATTATTTCCTTATAACCATATGGTATCCGTTGTTAATTCGAATGTTATTTATCATTTTGCCGTTCATCGTAATTTCTTTTCTGCTTGCCACCATCTTGGACGATGACGTAAATACAGGCATGCTCAATCACTATACATTGACCACTGCCAGTATCCTCCGCAATATAGACAATCCCAGAATCGATAATAAGGGCGCCGCCATATTGGCTATTACGTATTTTTGAGTAGTGACTTAATGGACTTTCCTACATTAATAGATAGTGACATCTACAATTATTTTGTGCTGAAAATGAACACACAAAAACCATACCTATGCTTATTTGCTCAAAGAGACATTCAGACAGGAGAGGAGCTTCTTTATGACTATAGTGTGTCTGATCTACCATGGAAGGTTAGTTATATCATATACATCATATTTAATAAATAGATGATGCCATTATCATGAAGAAGCACACATGAATGGATGTCAAACTACTAACATTACTTTTGTCATCAAACAGCTTATGGCTTTTCGCTAACATAATTGTATCCTCAAAAACAGCTGTTAACCCTTTGCATGCTGGGAAATGTGTCTCCTGCTCTAATTCATCTGCTGAATTTCAAAAATTAGCATTTTCTTCGAGTTTTTTTCATAGAATATTATTAGAATAGCAAACAGTTTGGATCCTGATGAGACGCCACATTCTTATTTTTTCCCTGTAACAAAAAGGAAAGAGCATTTATACATTTGTATTTGGTATCTAGTAGGGCTGCAACAATATACCGGTATATCGGTATATATCGCAATACGCAATCCGCATATTGTATTGCGATATGATTTTCATCATACCGGTACGAAAATTTTACAAAAATTCATTCACATTTCGTCCAGAAAAGCCATCCGAAATAATGATGAAAAGGTTAACAAAACAAAGCAGGGTAAATTATTTTTTACGTAAAAAAAGCATTCTAAAAAGTGTATTATACGGAGTAGCGTTGTTACATGGGAGCATTCATTCGATGCTTTTGAACAGATTATCGTTGAATTAATTGCGCACAGCTGTAAATGTTTCGTTCGATTCTGATTTGAGCATTATTTGTAATCCGAATTTCGGAAATACGCTTCCAAATTTGAATGCTAACGCGACAAAAAAAAATTATAGCGTCAAATAAAAAGTGCTTTATCCTTTGTCTCAATAAAAAGCGCCCGAAAATTATACAGACATGTAGAACGTCGCATGGAAAGTATGGGTGTATTTTGTGTTGTATAAAAACGGGAACATCACGTCAGCTGAATTACGCGTGTTCAGTGGGAAAAACGCCCCGGTTGGACGTTATTTCATCACATCTTTAAATAGTAACAATTGCAAAAATGTATTTGATACTTAAGAAAATTTGCAAATGTTTGTGTTTCTTATCATTCTTGAGCACATTTATAGTAAATATTTACCAGAATTGCTTTAAAATTGGAATTTATGGGATTATTGGGTAATTGGCAAGTTATAATTTTGGTACAAGTTAGCAATATATTGCGATATATTGCAATACGGGTTTTTGAACTGACAATATATTGCAATACGGTTTTTGGCGTATTGTTGCAGCACTAGTATCTAGCGTCTCTAATTGGTCCACTATCAGGATTGTTTAAATAATGACCCTTTGGTTAAAATTTGCTCCTTCCTTGGAGATCACATCTTTTACAAAAATTAATGAGCTATCAGATTCATCTTATGTTCCAAGTTAATCAACCCCACAAATCAATAAGAGTTCAGCAATCTTTATTATAGCTGTTGAGCAATATTGGGCTTTTTTATGTCCCCCACTATAGTAGTGGGGGACATATTGTTTTTGCCCTGTCTGTTGGTCTGTTGGTTGGTTGGTTGGTCTGCTGGTTGGTTTGCGCCAACTTTAACATTTTGCAATAACTTTTGCTATATTGAAGATAGCAACTTCATATTTGGCATGCATGTGTATCTCATGAAGCTGCACATTTTGAGTGGTGAAGGGTCAAGGTCATCCTTCAAGGTCAAACGTCATATAGGGGGACATTGTGTTTCACAAACACATCTTGTTGGACCTTTTGTTTAGTCTTGTGTTATCTGGTACCTTTTATAAAATCAATATTAAGTTACTTTTGCAATAATTTGTAGGAAAAGAAAGCCAATGGTATGTTTAGTTCACAGTTTTTAATGGATGTAATGATACTTTGAATGGTAATATTGGGAAGTAAGTAGGTAAATATTCTTGTTTAAATTGTCTAATTATTGAGTAAGCCAATCTTGTGAAATACAATTTAGCAGAACGTTCAAAGAAAATAAGTTTTTATGGCCAACTTCGCATCATGGTTGTCAGTTTTTTTTCAAGGCTGATAAATAGTTATGATAATTTCAATACTGTCAAAAGTATGCAAATGATAGTTGGCACACATATTCATGTACATCTCTTAGGAAAAAAGCAACATAACTTTAAGCGGGTATATTCGATTTTTAAATGCGTTAAATTGTAATATATTGAAACAAATATGCTATAATAACACGCAATATGCAAGAAAAATGATACATTTAAGACGAATTTCATAAAATGCAGCAAATGCAAACTTGCGCACCAAGCTGATTGTGACGAAGATAATTCGTACATATTTTCCTACAATAACCGATGCATTCGTCTTTTAAGTAAGTGTTCGTGTGTCGTATGAATCAATATCGCTGCAGGAATTGAAAATGAACCGTTAAACTTAATTTAAATTCACATCTTACATGCATGATATACATGCTGGCGAATTCGGCTGTACAGGCTTTTTCGATTTCAATTTTAAATATTCTGCTTATTTCGCATTTTCCGACAAATGTTCTTCTTTACTTGTATTTTAGTTTATTTTGAAATATATGTATAATACGTTTTTTGCACATTTGATATTAATTAATAAATATTTGACAAGATCGTATAAACCCGCTTTAAATGGTCTGCCACCTAGGGCAAACATGTATATGATACTTGAATTATCCAGTGAATGGCAAAATCTAATTCAAAGGTATCATTACAGCCTGCTTGTTAAGATTTAATTTTCATGTTTGTTTGCATCTTTTCATTTTTAGCTCATCTATTTTTTGAAAAAAAATTATGAGCTATTGTCATCACCTTGGCGTAGGCGTCCGATTAAGTTTTGCATTTACAGGGGTTTTTCTGTCTATTTTGGGAAAAGGAGTCTGACCAAATTGGGAATTTTTTATCGACACAATTGGCCATTTTGGGAAATTTTGCTTCGATTAAACAGCTCATTTGGGAAAAAATAGTGAATATATCATGCTTAAATAATTCAGTAGTTTAACAAATAAATTTGTTTTTATTTGTTATTTTGTCTTCTTTATATAAACAGATGCAATATTGGGCGTGTTCAACGTTTATTCAAGTACTGCATTTTTGTTATTAGTTACAGTTACACTCTGAGATAAGAACTGAACAGTCAAAACCTTATAGCAGATATTTTTTACCAAAACAAACACTGGTTAGTCACACAAGTTATAAGACACTTCATTCTTTAAAGAAAAAAAAAATATTTTTTTTTTGGAAGTTGGGACTTTTTTTTAATATTTTGGTTTGGGATCAGGTCCGTTTGCTTTGGGAGTGCCTCCGTTTTCCGGAGGCGCAGACAGTGCTGAAAACCCCCTGATTTAGGTCCACTTTACTCATTAAGTATCAATGCTTTTGCATTCAAACTTGGTACACTTACTAACTATCAAGAGGGGACTGGGCAGGCAAAGTTAGATAACTCTGGCGTGCATTTTGACAGAATTATGTGCCCTTTTTATACTTAGAAAATTGAAAATTTGGTTAAGTTTTGTGTTTAGGTCCACTTTATTCCGTAAGTATCAAAGCTATTGCTTTCATACTTGCAACACTTATTAACTATCATAAGGGGACTGTGCAGGCAAAGTCATGCAACTCTGACTGGCATTCTGACGGAATTATGGGCCCTTTATACTTAGAAAATTGAAGATTTGGTTATGTGAATTTTGTGTTTAGATCCATTTTACTTCTAAAGTATCAAGGTTATTGATTCTAAACTTCAAATACTTTCATGCTATCATGAGGGTACTGTACCTGGCAAGTTGAATTTTACCTTGACCTTTGAATGACCTTGACTCTCAAGGTCAAATTATTTAATTTTGCTAAAATTGCCATAACTTCTTTATTTATGATTAGATTTGACTGATAATTTGACAAAACAACTCTTAACTGACATACCACAATAGACTCCCCCCCACCTTATAAATGACCACCACACACCCTTACACTATACCCCCCTCCCCCCCCCCCCCCCCACCACCACCCAGCCCATTTTATTTTTTATGTTCCCATTCACTATAGTGGGGGACATATGGATTTTCCCCTGTTGGTCTGTTTCTGCCAACTTTAACATTTTGCAATCACTTTTGCTATATTGAAGAAAGCTACTTCATATTTGGCATGTATGTGTTTTTCATGGAGCTGCACATTTTGAGTGGTACTTTCTGATAATGGGTTAAAATGAAAGTGAATATCTGTTAACAGTTGCACTGCATAAGCATGAAACAAATTGCCTGGATTATTTCATTTATTTTTCTTACACATACTGCTCTGATAGGGAATACATCTTATAAACATGACTTGCGAGTTTTTCACACCTTTATTGACATTACACAACAGATTAACACCAATGAGCTGTCGAAAGTCGTTTAACCTCTATGCCATTAAAATCTGTTAAATGGACGAATAAAGCAATTAAGCTGTGATCTTCGCCATCTTTGTACCAGATTGCAGAATTTCCAATTTCAGATTTCCAGTTTGCGAAGTCATTTTGCCAATTCCCAATGGGCAGAATATTTATTTATTAGGTTGTTTACGATGTATCCTTGTTTGAAGCTTTATTATTGCAATATTTCTGCCTAAATACATGTAATAAGAATTGTTGGGGCCTCTTACAAGTAATAAACATCGTAGGGTCCCCATATAAGAAATAAACATGTTTACACTAATTTTCGGGTCTCATATAAGTAATATTGTTGGGTCCCATATAAGAAATACTGTTGAGTCCCATATAAGAAGTATTATAAGAAATATTGTTGGGTCCTATATTAGAAGTATTGTTGGGTCCCATATACGAAACATTGTTGGGTCCCATGTATAATAAGCATTGTAAGAAATATTGTCAGGTACCATATAAGAAATATTGTTGGGGTCCTATAAGAAGTATTGCTGGGTCCCATTTTAGAAACGGGTTTTTTACCTTCTATAACAGACGCCGAACTAGGCTGTTTGTTTCCCCTTTCTGGTCAAAAAAATTCCACCTAAAAAAAATATATATTTATTTTTAGCTCCATCTGGCCAGCGGGGCTTATGTCATGGTCCTGTGTCCGTCGTGTGTCCATGCGTGCGTTAACTTTTTCTTAAAACATCTTCTTCTTCTTTTTACAGTTTTGAGCACGAACAGTCCGTTTTTCACGATTTAAAACGGCCGTTTTTGTAAATATTCACGGACATGAAAGGATTGTGAATTGGCCGTGTCAAAATTGTGAAATGTCCGTCCATGGCCAATCGCAAAGAAGGAAAAAAAGCCCTGAATCCACAACGAATACAATGACACAATACAACATAAAGCTAATTATGGCATGTTCACAGACATTCAAATATTTTGCAGAAATGCATTTGCCGTTGTTATACATTTTTATACACGTATAATATGTACGTAAAAACGACACCCTTCTATTACTCATCATATTAAGGGTTGCGGCATGTGGATATTGTCTTTAACATCTTGAATGGCAAAAAGGGATTTTGTCCGTTAAATGAAGGATTTTTTGGCTGTTTTAAAGAATTTGAAGTATTATAAAATTGTTTATAAGTTTTTGTCACAGTGTATATGGGTTCCTCTACCCCTCCAGTGCACATATTACTCCTCGTCAAATTTTTCTTGGTCATACGTGCACTGTTTGGGTAGAGGAACCATATACACTGTAAACAAAAACTATAACTTATGATATACATAACAGCAAAACTTCAGTTGTAATGTCCAATATACTTTTCTGTAGATTTCAGTAAGACCCACCAATGGATAATAATATCAAGGCCCAACTGTTGACTATATACTTATATATATGTGGCGCGTTTCTGAAAAAGGCCCCTTTTGTGTGAACGTCAAATAACGGAGAAATGACGTTGTGAAGATATGCATTATTTTCCGACGTTTAAAAATTATTTTAGACAAACATCACACAAATTTAATCACTATGCTAATTCATTTAATTTAGAACGTGTAACAATACAAATTGGCCATATTACATGTATAGTAGTAAACAACGGACAAAACTTCTTGCAAAATTATATCGTCAAAATAGTTGCATTGATATAAAAACATTTTTAGAGTTCACATAGCATCTCTTCAAAATTATAGGTTTGAACAAGTTTTCATTTGATCATATAAAACGTGTACATATCTGAATAGGAAAAGAACGAACTTTAAGAACATTTTAAAAACTCAATTTATTTTTGTCACATTCATATGGCCTTTTTTTCTGAACCATGTCACGTAAACATAATAGCAAAACCTTCTGTTATCCAAGCCAATATATATTTTCTATAGATTTCAGCAAGACCCACCAATGGATAATAGACATACAAGACCCCACTGTTGACATTATATGTTTACAGTCATTGAGGCAACTGTTGAAGACACCCACAGTCTAGAATCTATACAGGAGTCAGAGCCTCTCATGATACAACATGCCAGTATTGACTGTGCTGATCATATGCAATCTACAGGTTTCACTTTGGTTCTTTCAGAGTCCATGTCAACTGCTGACAGTGAAGAGCCAGGCAGTCTGACCCATGATAGGAGGGAGCCAAGTGAAGAGCCAGCCAGTCTGACCCATGATAGGAGGGAGCCAAGTGAAGAGCCAGCCAGTCTGACCCATGGTATTTCTGTTATCTGTTGGGCCTCTTACAAGTAATAAACATCGTAGGGTCCCATATAAGAAATAAACATGTTTACACTAATTTTCGGGTCTCATATAAGTAATATTGTTGGGTCCCATATAAGAAATACTGTTGAGTCTCATATAAGAAGTATTGTAAGAAATATTGTCTGGTACCATATAAGACATTCTTCAAAAGTTCCAAGGTTACTTTGTCATGGCGATTTGCCAATCATTGGTTCAGCATTTCTTACTTGCTGTCAATATACCTTGAGCGACCATTGCAGTCCTTTTGTTTACTTTAGTCTTTGATACATAGATTTGTTATTTTATATTAAACTTTGCTGTTAAATCAAGAAATTGTTGTGTTGTTTTATATGTATGTATTGCTTTGGTTCGAATATGGCCATATTAAATGTATGCAAATGTGTTATCCTTGTCAAATAAAAAATCATTTCTTGAAACATTCAAGGTTCAATATTGAACTTTCTATTTATTATTCAGTACTTATTTTTTATTTACAAACTGGTACAATCGTTCACAATTACTTCTAAAGTCTAGTTGTGCAAATATGGGATTGCTTAAGCCATTTAAGAA
Organism: Dreissena polymorpha; assembly: GCF_020536995.1. Classification (NCBI taxonomy): domain Eukaryota; kingdom Metazoa; phylum Mollusca; class Bivalvia; order Myida; family Dreissenidae; genus Dreissena; species Dreissena polymorpha. The sequence continues at coordinate 116,193,048 of NC_068357.1, forward strand.
TTATGGTCTTTGTTTCATATCCCTGTACAGATGAGATATTGTGACCTGAAGGTTTCTTTATTATGGCACAATATTTATTTAGACTTTCAGCAATTATACTACATTCTCTTCCAGTTTAATGGCATACATACATACATGTATACTTCGGCTTTTATACAGAAATAAGTAATTATGTTGAATATGCTTGCCATCAATTTGTGAATAAATTATAATAAAAACTTTTATGGAGACCTTTGATTTTGGGCAGCTTTTGTATGACAGAAAATGGGTTATCTGTGAGAACCCAATAATTGATTTTAAATTGTTAGACCCAATTGTTATATTTAACATAAATTTTGGCATATATACAGGAAAGTAGCTATTTTCAAAATGGCGGATCATGTAAATACCAAACCACGTGTTGTGTTTTTCAGAATTAAACATTACAAATTTTTTGACTCTGTAAATGCATGGTGTGATTACAAGAATTTGGAGCACCATAATGACTACAACCTATACAGATAAAAGCTTTCTTGTGTACATCTTTTCTGTAGAAGATGCAAAACAAATTTGTTAAATTGGCAGCAAACTGGAATGATGACTGCATATTTGTGAATATAATCAAGAATTAACATGCTTTATAGATTATTGACATGACTCATGGTGAACTAAAATTGCTTGCAAAGCATCTGGGACATGATGTGAAGACCCACAAGGAATATTATCAGTTGTCTTCCAGTACCATGGAACTCTCAAAGGTATATATTTCATTAATAAAAATCTTTAAATTTTCCATACACAGATATTTGAAAAACTAAATGCTATATTGTAACTAAGAGGGCTAAAAGAAGAATAATTTAACAGGCAGCCACAGTAAGACCATATCTGATGTTGACTTTGACTAGTATGCTTTGCAATTAATGGCTTTTATGCCCCCTGGATCGAATGAACGGGGGTATATTGTTTTGGCTTGTCTTTCTTTGTATGTGTGGGCGTGTCAAGGTGTGTGTGTGTGTCCAAAAACTTTACCAAAACTTAAACGTTTGATCATAACTTTTGAAATATTGAAACAGCAACTTGATATTTGGATTACATGCGTATCTCATGGACCTGCACATTTTGAGTGGTGAAAGGTCAATGTCATCCTTCAAGGTCAAAGGTCAAATAAAAAAAAGCGCACAGTAGGGGCATTGTGTTTCTTACAAACACATCTCTTGTTGTGAGTGTGTTTGTGCTACAACCAATGTCCATGCCAAGGTGGAAACTCTCCAGTTCATGTTATTGTTGTTTTGGTCTATTTAGCCCTCATTGTCATACTGTTAGTGTTGTCTGCTAATTTGTTGCCATTGTTGACTATTTTATATTATTGTGGCTTTTCTTCATTTATTCAATGGGAATTTTGGTCACTGACCAGCTTTTCATTAATTAAGTTCTTTTACTGAAATGGTATCAAAAAATGCAATATCTAAAGGCAGTACATCACACAAGCTAGCATTAATATAAAGCGTAATTATACCCACTTACCTATGTGTAATGGGGGCTATATAAAAGTCACTTTATTTCTGTCCCAAAATTTCATCCGATCTTCACCAACTTGGTCACAAGTTGTATCTAGATGATGTCTAGTCAAGTTGAATATGGGTCATGCCTGGTAAAAAAACTAGGTCACAAGGTCACTTAGTGCTTTTAAACACAAAGTTTGTCTGGACCATAACTATTTCATTTATTGTTAGATTTTTAATTGACTTGTTTTGATTTGTTCACCATCATGGGACCGTGTGTCGCGCGAAAGAATTGCGTCGATATCTCCAAGAACTTAGATCAAGGTCACTTTGGAGTTCAAGGGAAAATGCTTGTCCGGGCCATAACTTTTGTCATTCATTGTGAGATTTTAAAATCATTTGGAACATTTGTTAACCATCATTGGAGGGTGTGTCGCGCAAAGAATTTCTCTTGTCCGGGCAATAACTGTGTTGTTCTTTTGAGATTTTAAATCAGTTGGAACATTTCACCATCATGGAAGGTGTGTTTGTGCGAAAGAATTACGTCGATATCTCCAAGGTCAAGTCACACTTTGAGTTCAAATGTCAAAAATGGCCATAAATGAGCTTTTCTGGGCCTAACTATGTAGTTCATTGTGAGATTTAAAATCATTGGCACATTTGTTCACTGTCATATGACTTGTGTGTCACGTGAAAGAGTTTACGTCAATATCTCGAAGGTCAAGGTCACACTTTGTTCAAAGGTAAAGAAGGCCATAACTATGTTGTTCATTGTGAGATTTTAAAATCATGTGTTCACCGTTATGGATGGTGTGTGGCAGGAAAGAATTATGTCGATATCTCCAAGGTCAAGGTCATGCTTTAGTTTCAAAGGTCAAATTGGCCATAAATGATAATGGCATAATAATTCTTAAAATAGCCATTAATTAGATTCTCTTGTGTGGATGGGGCACGTGGGGGTATAGGTCACGTCTGTGACAAAGCTCTAGTTTCTTTAAGTGTTGTGGCAGATAATTGAGATTATATTATTTGTAGGGCTGTGTAATTTACAAATATGGTACTGGTGCAGACTTTCACAAGCTGTCAACAAAATAGCATATGGCAACGTTTGTGTTCAATTATATTGATATTGAAATAAAAAGTGAGGTCAGGGAACTATGGATGCTACTGTTGTTATGATGGAAGTATTGTTGACACTGGAATATTATGGTCTTCTTGAATTTTATAGGTTGCCCTGATGTTGTATGCTGTTGAAAATGGTTAGTCAATGAGTGGAAGGGAAGGCAGATGAAGGACATAGTAGTAGAAGGTTTGTATTATAAGAATTTTATTATATAATTCATTTACTGAATTGGGATGGAGAATTTTTTGTGTACTTTCTCTCCTATGGCTGTCAGTAAATTCGACTGAAGGATCATTCTTCAGAACAAAACAGAGCGCTTGAGACAGACAAACGATGTAAAACATGTTTGAAAGGCGGGCCCTTGTTTTGGGCCACGTTAATTCAATAGTCTAAAATTTACGTGGAAAAATAGGCACCCTATTTTATGTGCCTTGAAAATTGTTTTCTCCTCTTAAAGAAATGCTAGCAACACAATACTTTTTAACAACCTTGAAGTATTGAAAAATTTACTGTCGTATCAAAGTGACTTCTGGTTATTTTTTCTAAATAGTTATTTCTAAAATAAAAATCATTTTTTTACAGATTTACCTCTTCCATTGAAGACGAAGATGGCCATCAAAGGTAAATAGTTATTTATCCCCATGATAGATATTGGCCACTGTTCATTTGTATTATGAAAGTGTCCATAACAGAGTCATTGTTATGGTAGCCCATTAAAAAAAAGGGAGTATAGGAATACCTTTAGATTTGGACACCTTATGAAATAGTTTATATTGCTCAATTAGACATTTCTGTTTCTGAGTTATTTTTATGATTTAAAGGATAATAACTTACTTGCAAGTATGAAGATTTTCTGATTTAAATTGTAAGGCAGGTCTTATAACATATTTTAGTGGGGATATGTGTGTTGTTATTTGTGTACTCTCATACTTATACCGAAAAGCATAAAAACACGTTTAGAAGTGCTTTTGTAAAACAAAACATTTTCCTTTGGTATTTCTCTATTATCATATAATAACGGCCCCCACCTATTGATGATAAAGACAATACCCAACTGTAGACTGATATATTCTAGTACAATTTTCTGTTGTCCAAGATATATATTTATGCACCCTTCGAAGAGAGGGGGTATTTTGCTTTGCACTGTCGGTCGGGCTGTCGTTCGGTCGTCCCCAGGTGGTATTCCGTGATAACTCAAGAACGCTTTGTGCTAGGATCATGAAACTTCATAGGTACATTGTCATGACTTTTGCAGGATGACCCCTATGATTTTGAGGTCCACTAGTCAAAGGTCAGTCACAGTGGACCCGAAATAGTAAAATGGTTTCGGGATGATAACTCAAGAACGCATATCGCCTAGGATCATGAAACTTCCTGGGTAGATTGGATCAATGATCGCAGATACCCCTATAGATTTTGATGTCAAGGTCAAGGTCAACGGTGACCCAAATAGTAAAATGGTTTCCGATGAAACCTCAAAAACGCATCCGGTCTAGATCATGAAACTTCATGGGTAGATTATCATTACTCGCA